>NC_056732.1:1621191427-1621256427 GCF_019279795.1 Protopterus annectens
TACTTCAGAAGAATGAAATCCCATTTACCCAATTTCAAAAGACTGAGAAGAAAACCTGAAAATCTAGAAGACTGACTGCATGTAACAACACTGATTACTACGGGTACGTAACCACTCGCCCAACCCCTCAAACACACTAAAATCAAAGCAAAGAAAACCCACCCATGTGGGGAGCTATTTCCCCCACACACTCCCTAACTAAATATACCAACTCCAAAATCGCACTACTATGGAGACAAGGGGCAAAAGTCAACATGTTGCCCAAGCAGTTACTTACCCATAGTGATCTATATATACATACATATACATTTTTTTATGTATCTATGTTTAGCTAGCTATCCATATCTATCTGTACGCATATATATATATATATATATATATATATATATATATATATCTAGGCCTACTTCAGTCAGTAGAGACAAAATGGCCGTCGACGATGGCAGAACACTGACATCCTGGAACTCCGACATCCCATTCCAGTTAGTAACCACTTGGCCACCCTTTTGAATTTTTCCCCTTTCCCCGGCGGTAGTGCGATAGCGGAGTTGGTATATTTAGTTATGGGGGTGTGGGTGGTGCAGCCCTCCACATGGGTGGGTTTACTTTCCTTTGGTTTTAATATTTTTTTCAGGATGGCCATGCAGTTACTTACCAGGAGTGGGAAGTCGGTGTAACAGGATGTCAGTGTTCTGCGGTTGTCAGCCTTTTCATCTCGGCTAATTGAAAGTCGGGTAAGTGAACTTTCAGTGTACTGAAGTAGACCCTTATATATATATATATATATATATATATATATATATAGATAGATATGGGTTTACTTCATAACATTGACATTTCATGACATTGAATTTCATAACATTGAGACCATAACATCAAAAATTAAAAACACTGAAAACCCAAAACATTGAAAACTCAGAACATTGAAAGTGTGCTTCATAACATTGAAAACTACATTGCACAAGTAAATGAGATCCCCTCCACCTACAACAACACCTAACTAATAAATACATTTTCTACTACATTTCTGCAGGGGGTTTCACTTCACAGTCTCGAAATGTTGAAATCTCAAATTTCAGCATTTCGAGACCATAAAGCTGAAACCATACAAAACCGAAACTTCACAAACCTGAAACCAGAAACCCGAACACACAACATACACCACACCACACACAAACCACAACACCTACACCACAAAACAAATACACACAAAAAAAAACAAAACACAAAACACGCAAATACCTACACTACACAAAAGCAGGGGGGAAAGCCCCCTCAAACCCCCACACTAATATATACTAACTCCGAGATCGCACAAACAGTAACAGACAGAACACTCACACCCAGACATTCCACTACACACACACACACACACACACACACACACACACACACACGCACGCATCACACATACACAAACACCAACACATCCAACAATTATACACTCGTACATTAACCTACGTACCCTAACCTACACATAGAACTTAAAAACAATCTAACACACACTCAAACTCCCACCCAAACCCCTTAAAAAACAGTTACTTACCTTACATTCCATGCAAATCCATACACCACATCAAACTACATCCAACGTAAACACTGCACGTCACGTAACATAACGCCATAAGCACGAATTTGAGATATGTGAATTCGCGATTATGCACTTTCCACATTTTGAAATTCGGCTTTATAGTCTCGAAATGCTGAAATTCAAGACACACACACACACACACACACACACACACAGTGATTCATATGTAGCAATCTAAAGGGTCAAATAGACATTTGATCAAACAGTTCTTTACTGGGTGAATGACTGCTAATTTAAGTGACTGATGGCACATGCAAAAGTACTTTGGTTAAGTTTTTTATGTCGTACAGATAGGTAGCAGGGAATGTGCAAGTTAGTCAAAAAGTGCAAAATTTAATTGGTGTGAGATTGCGTAAGAGAACTAAGGCTCCAATAAGTCATAAAATATCAAGACAAATATAACAACTCAATATAACTTAAAATGAGAAAAAAATGTATTGTGTACACATTTCGTAACTTTGACTGAAACACAAAAACAAACAAGCTACTTAAATATCAGCAAGTCACATGATCAAAATCACACCCATGTTTTAATTTTTTTCTTTTAAGGAATGCTTTAAAATTTTCTTTATCATTAAATCCAGAAGAGCTGCAGGGATATAGCTGTAACTGTAATTTATATTCTTTCCAATCAAACTTGTCTTCAGCATCAAAACTGGTAGTATAATTTTTTTCTGCATCAATAATTGTGAATACAAAACTTTTAATCTTCTTACAATTAAAAACATGTTTTGATAAAGCATTATTTAAGTCTTCTATTTCAAAAGAATGCATACGTTTATAAATCCTACAATGCAGTTCTCTTGGAATTCTTCCAGTATAAAACACTTCATATGATATGTAATTCACTGCATAAACAGCAAACATAGATGAACAGCTAAAGGACCCTGGAGCATTGATAGTCACATCTCTCAATTTGATTTCAGTCTTTTTGTCATTAATAAACTTATAAAAAATTATAATTTATATACTTATACATTCCAAGATTAGAAAAAAAAATATTGAGATTACTTAATCACCTTTGGAAAATATTTTAAAGGAACGGGTTTTAATCCACTTTAACTATAATATCAAGGAAAGCACTTAAAATTATCCAGTTATCTTTGATAATATTTTAATACCAATGTCATCTACAGAACATTTGAGAATCACTGCCAGACCAAAACCTTTATTATTTCTAGAACTATTGGTCTCTGGGATGGCTGATCTACTTGGCTAGAAGCAATCAAATCCACCAGTAGTAACTTTATTTTGCATATTATCAGTTAAATCATGCAGATGCCACCTATGCAAAAAGATTTAGCCAAAACAGCACTCTCCTCTATAAAATTAGCATCTTCTACTGTAAGCCTATTTGCTCTCACAAACTGACTCTTAACTATATATATATTTTGAGGGTAAGCTAATACATCCTGCTGTAATGGAAAAAAAAGCATTAACTCTGAGCATTTATATCAGTCTATCTGTCTATCTAAAGATAGATATATTTTGGTAAATAAAGAACAAAAAACATAACAATTGCATACTGAAACATCCAAAAAGTTAACTGAATTGTGGTGGTAGTAAAAAAACTTCTTGCATCATTAAGAACATTCATAAACAAGTGCATGCCTTCCAAATTATCATCCCATACAATACAATGTCATCAAAACATTTATAAACAAGAACAGACTTCATGTATTCAATTTTAAAAACATATTAATTCTCCCATTCAGTCATAAATAAATTTGCATAACTGGTGGCCATAGCAGCCCCCATCACACCACCATTAACTTTCTGAAAAAAATTGAATAAAATTAAAATATATATATAAAAAGATAAAATGAAATCCAAAATCTCAGTCAACAACCTACATAAATCTTTGTCAAAAATGATACAATTGAAATGACTATCTTTGAACAGCTTCAAGACCTATATCATTAGGCATAACACTATATAAGGATTTAACTTCCATTGTTACCAAATAGGCAGATTCAGACACTGTTAAAGCTGAAATCTGGCATATGAAGTTAAAATAATCTTTGAAATATCAAGCACTATTGACCATCACTTTCTACAAAAAAATCATCAACAATGATAGTCAATGTCTCAGTTTTGCTGCCACCACTAGCAAGTATTGGTCTTTTTGGGGATGCGTTAAATCCTTATGGACTTTTGGCAATCTGAAGATATGACTCAGCTTCGGATTACCAATATTAAAAAAAAATCAGACAAAGTGTAGTCAAAACTTCAGTTAACCACCCTTTTGTAAGGAATTTCATTAAAAATGAACTAAAGATGCCACTCTTAACATATGTTCACTGTCAGGACTCAGACTGGAAATGGATGACTTGATAGCAAGAAGTAAACTGGATATTTCACATCTACAGCAGACAAGTCAGGCAGCAAAGTCACTTGGCTTGGGTTCTGGAGTTAATTACTCAAGGGAAGGGCAAACTAGAAATGGTGAGTGAACTGAGGCAAGAGAGACTGTCCAAAAGGCAGTGAGGGATATAATTAGAATCAATAACAGACTCATGACAGTGAGAATCCACTCCAGTGTGAATACAGGGCAGTCTTCATAACCTTGGCCTATGCTCCATAGGAGGCGAGTGATTGTGAAGAAAGAGGACATTCAGGCAGCAGTTATGGGGCATCCTAGATAAAGAGGGATGAAATTAGTTGGCATTGATAATGAGGGACCTGGATGTTCATATCAAGGCAGCCAGGACTGCCTGAGTCCACACACAGATGAAGCAGCAGGAATAAAGAAGAGGAGACCGTTCTAGACTTCTATCTGGCAAACATCTTAATGTTGGTTAACACGAGGTTCACCAAGAGAGACATTCACAATTTCACATCTTAGAGTGTTCAGCATACAACTCTTACAGAGTTCATCCTAATTAGGAGAGTGTATTCTGGCAAAATCAGAGATTACAAAGTCATCTCCCCTAAAACAGCTGGTCCCATTCACAGATTAAGTGTAGCATGGACCCTGGTCTATTTTCAATGTATGGGTCTTCCACATTTTCTTTAGAACCATGCATAAATGTGCATGTTCTTTTGGATTCAACTTCTAGAGTATTTTAAATGTATACCTATCTTCCAGATTATTTTGAATTATAGGGAATCTGTTAGTACATGTTGTAATTGATAGTCTTGAGCTTTTTCCCAGCATGATATAGAATAATATTTCCTAAGCAAGTATCACAAATTATCCATTTCAGACTGCTGTTATTATAATTCACAACTGACCACACATATCAATTACAGCCACCTTATTGACTGTGTGCACTTAACATATTTGATTGCAATAAAAATGGCCAGAGTAAAGTATTACAATTTGTTCACACAAATACATAGTAGACTTGCAAAGACACAATGACACTTCAATTTTATTATTTCATCAAAGTTAGTCATCTTCATCCACATGCAGCCCCTGTACTCAGCAGTTATAGCAGACTGTTACCTGTGTGTACCTCACATGTCTGATTGTGGTGAAAAAGTACTAACAAAAACAACTGCCAAAGCAACATATTTCAAGTTCGTTTTGCACAGGCACACAATAGCTAAGTCAAGTACCCCACCTTGATTAACATGAATGTACACCAATCCTGCAAATCCAGAGTAAATACTAAGCTAAGCAAATGACAAGAATGTAACATACTTTCATCCACATACAGGCTCTCAACCCCCACTAGGAGTCATGGGCACTTTGTTGACTATATACATCTCTTATTGTTATACAGAAATAAGTTACATGCTCTTTACTGTCTTCTTTGAATGTAAAGATCATCATATCAAAGTATAAGACCCAGACATATATATAGCAGCATGAACAGACCTTTATGTATAATGAGGGCAGGGGAAAACATGTTAACCATCTGACAATTTTTGCAGAAGTAAACGTCATCGGAATAATTCGACATTAAACAGAACTGCTACTAAAGCTGATGTTACAGTTAGTACACAACTTTGTATGCCAGTGTTTCAGCCAGAAATGCAATAGCAGCTGCAGTTGGAGAATAAATCATTGTGTTGCATTAAAAAATGATGGTTTGATGATATTGCCATAACATATCCTAAAGTCGACCAGTTGTGCACACTGGAATGGCGGACAGAAACCACTCTCTGAGCAACAAATATTTAAACAAATACAGAAATACAGAATACAGTCGATTCTGGTAGAGGAAACTGCATTGCAACAATATGTAACAATGACTGCATAACAGGCATTGAAGAGCCATCAGTTCAGAACATAAAGAAAAATAATGCAGACTATACTGAAGTCATTAATATTAACCCCTTCAAATGTGCTCAAGGCTGTAAAGGAGGTACTGCAAAATTATATCACTATATTGCAACACATTTCATCAACATTACAAAATCTCGGCCTATCAACAAAGTCATGCATTTATTCGTCAGCGGAATGGACAAAGTCAAATAGTTGAAACCATATAAATGTCATTGCATTAGCTTTTGTTCAACAACCTACAAATAATACAAAAATCACAAATAATACTGCTTAGGACAGATGCCCAATTATAAATAAAATATAATGAGTACAGTAAACGTATTCCAACTTTACAAAAATAGTAAGCAATATAAAAGTAATCCCCAAAAAAATCACTTTAATTCTGCAAAACCAGAGTAATGACAAAAATGATAGCATTTTAATTTACAGACAGCCTGCATACCCAGGCAGCTGTAGCTATATCATTGTCTATGCATATCTCAGATGTCTAGCTGTAATAAATCAATCAATAAAAACATAAAGAAATAAAACAATGGACAGACTGTATTTCAAACCCCATTTTACAAAAACACACAGTTGCTCCCCAAGCCAGACTGACCATATCTGGTTTGCTGCCATGAATAATTGGTGCACATCTAAACTGTCCAACTCAATAAAATGAAATAAAATAAAATAAAATAATTGCTACATAATATAGTTCAAACTCCATTTTACACAAACACAATCCCTACAGATCATATCAGGTTGAATGATAGGAATAATTTGTACATATGCCTGACTGTAAAACAAACAAAAAAATAAAGAAAGAAAAAAAGCTGAAATCTGTAATATCATAATTAATTCAGTTAATTAAGGGCCAATATGACCTTCATTTATATGCAGGCAAACTAACAATTATTAGTTGAGCTAATTAAGAAAGGTTGCAGCTGTAGGCATACACTTTGGCGTTTATACATTTAACATATTTAGCTTACTTTTTGTTCATTTATTTATTTTATTTAGTCTGTAATACATTCTCCAAGGTGGTATCAACACTCAATGAATCTCTGATGCCACATGTTTCCAATTCTTCCTGAGGTGCTGGTGCTAGATCTCAGTGATTTTGCTCCTGTCAATTTCCAGTCTTCAGCCTAGTCTCTGACTTCAGCTATTATTACATTATGCATTCTGATTCTGCTCTCTGTAGACTGCTTGAAGTGTCATTATATTTTACTTTATTATTTTGTATTTGTTTTCCGGGGTAGATTTTCATGGACCTTTTTTAGACTCAGTCCAGGAGTGGTGTCTGGTTAAGTGACTTGCTCAGAGTTAGGCAATGGAGACAGAAGAAATCAAACCTTGCACCACTGGCCCACAGGATAGAGGTAATTAATAGCTCCTTAATCATCTATTCTAAACCAACTGCCAGACTTACTTGAAATAAAAACAAAACCAAAAAGTTGTTGGTAGCATCTATTCATTTCATACAGTGTTTTTCATCACAGTCTAGAAGACATTCAAGTATACCTCTGAAATTATTTAATCAAGAATTATGCACAAAGCCAAAGTAATATGGGGAGAAAGGCACAAAATCAAGGACATTTTTTAAATACTCTAATTCACTTAAACTGTTAACAGAAATATGATCAACATGCATTTTTTGAAAAATAAGAATTCTGAAACTCTAATGACTAACATTATTGGCTGGCTGTAATCCTCAATGATTTACTAGAAAATCCAAAGTTTTCAGAAGAGTTGAACTCAGGGACATTCTATAAAATCATAGACAGTTGACCAGTATGCATTAAAGTATGTGTGGCAACCCAGACATGCAGCAATGTAATGTTTCTTTTTTTTTCTTCTTGCTTATATGTTCTCATAAGTAAATACTTAATGGAGGGACATGTAATGTTACGTCCATATTTAGAACTAGAGCATGTATGAGCTTGTAGGTGGGTCATCGCACTATTTTTTCTGCTGCCAGGAGAAAAGGTCCAAGTGTAACAGATCACTTTACCATCACCAAGAGTCTAAAACCCTGACAATCTTTCAGCATGCAACTAGATGTACAAATCCTGCTGTGACCACATACAAGTGTCTGATGAAAAGTCAGCAAACACTTGTACATGGACATGGACATTATAGCCCAGCTAATCATGTGAACCATGGAATAAGTCCAGTATGACCAATGTCAGAAGCTCAATATTACATTATTAATTGCAGTTTTGCAGCAGATCATCAGCACATTGAAGCTGTAGGCCCAGATCGACCACCTAAAATATATTTATGATAATATTTCATTTGTTGGACCCTAGCAGAAGCCACTGATGGTCACAATCTGCTACAAGCAGTGGTCAGAAAAGACTCTGATGTCAGAGACTAGGCTGAAGACTGACGGTTGACAGGAGCAAAATCAGTTAGATCAAGCATCAGCACCTCAGGAAGAATTGGAAACAGGTGGAGACAAAGAAGGTCAGTGTTTCCAAACAGCATGTGTGAAAGCTGTAGAATGAATATGTGGTCAAGCCAGGTATAAAAATTAAGTATATACAAATGAATAGTGGTGTAATGCAAAAGTTCTGGAAGTTATCAGAATCAAAAAAGAGAGCATGAAAGAGTGGGAGATAGAAAAGATGGACCAGAGTAAGAAGGAATAGAGGTTGGCTAACCAAAAGGTTAAGGGAACAGTCACAAGGGGAAAGAACAAGCCATTAGAGAAACTCTACCAGCTAATAGAAAGTGACTCAACAGATGGCGCTAAAAAGCTCTATCAAGTTATGAAGCAAAGACAGAAAAATAAAGATAGTCATCAGATACCATTTATAAGCAGTGGCGGCTGGTGACTTCAAATCACAGGGGGGCTGCAGGAGACAGCTGAATGGGTGGGGTCAAGGGGAAGGGGTGTGGTCAACTAGAAAGGGAAGGAGCTATGCACAAAACCACAAAAACTAACTTTAATTAAATACGCTGCCCTGGGTGGCAAACCATCATTATGAAAGTCCAATCAAGACAAAAATAAGTGTAGAAGAATAAAAATATTTCAATGCATTGGCTGCATGACAGCTTACTTAATATCTAGATGGAAACAAAAGGTTGTGAGGCATGAAAAAATAAATTACTTTTTAAATACATTACTGGAATGCCAGTCAAAATCAAGTATAAGAAAAACCAGAAGCACTCAACTCAAACCACTTCTCCTTGCACTGTAGTTCTAATTATAATATATTCAGCTTTATTAAAGTACCAAGTAACATGCTGAAAGTAGAAATCTCTGTGATGCCCCCACTTGTAAAAATGTTTCTTATCCAAAAAAGACCTGCTGCCTGACAACTTGTTTCATGGGGAAAACATGATCAAAGTAAAAAATGAAAAGCAAACAAGAAACAAGCTCAAGATACATTGCTTAAAGGATTACTGTACAGGTTATGGACCACACATGATTGGCATTCTGGTTAGTTTACGGGTAAAGTCTGTAGAGATGACTGGACATCTCCAACAAGTGTAATGAGCTTTTTAAAATAATGGAATCCTGTCCTTTAATACCCAAAGCTTATACATTATCTAGTCATGTATTCTCTGCATGGCAACAACAGAAAGGCTTTCAATGTTGGCAATTCTTTAACAGTATGCTTATTAAAGCTTACTTGCATCTTACGATCTCAGACAAGCTTACCTTATGGTCATTAAAGCATTGCTACTTAAACACAGAGCAACAGGCACTTTGAGTAATAAGCATAAATCTGAGTAATAAGCATAAATCTACAGTACAAAAATATGACAGAAACCAGACCATTCTGCAAAATTAAGGACAGATGAAAAGCCACTGTAGTACTTATGCAGTGTGTCCTCCCCATCCAAGGTAGACACAACTACTCCTTGCCTTGCTTGGACACATCCAGAGTCACTACATGGGGGAGTGGGGTGCAACAAGTATGTCACAATTTGAAATGTCTCTGGCTGACTGTGATGGCCCTGACACATTTGTCATACCTCTCAACCTCAAGAGCAAGAAATCTGGACAAAGCCATACACAGAAGTGGGACAAAGGCCCAAAAATAAGGACAATTTTTAAATACTGCTCTAATAAACTTAGAAAGATAATAGAATAGGTCTTGCATTAGTATGAATTTTCTGAAGGGTATACAATCTGAAACTCAAATGTCTGTCATTTTCTAACTTCAGTCTTTAGTGATTTGTCACTAATTTGCCAAAACACACAATTTTATGAAAAATGGACCAAAACTGTGATGCAAAAATATAAAATAGACACACAATACAGCTGGGAACCTGCCAAGGAAGGGACACTTTAATATTAGTACTGCTACCTTGAGCAGCTGACAAAATAAAAGAATCTACATGCATTTCAACTAAGTAATCTATAACTTTGATTATTACAGTTATTTCTTAATTGTAAACCCTCCATGTTTTCTTCCAAAATTGCTATTTTGCAGAGGGATTATTAGGGGGAAGAGCAACATTTTGAGCCAAAAATCGGGGACAGTTGAGAGGTTGGCTATGCCTAATTCTATAAAGCAATTTATTTGCATGTACCTCTCAACCTGTTAATGCAGTAAATCTGAACAAGGCCAAATATATTGGGGGCACATATAAACAGTACTAAAAATTGCTCTTGTATAAATTGAGACAGTTGATAGAACAGCTCTTACTTTAAACATACATTTTTCTGAAGGTTATGAAGTCTGAAACTCAGTGTATCATTATTTAGTGACTTAATTCCTAAATGATTTGCCAGAAAACTACAAATTTTATGAAGAACAAACCAAAAATAAGAAGCAAAAATCTATTCATTCTTTGAAAATCTGGACAGTTGGGAGGTATAGTTCAGCTGGGCCTGTCTGAGTTTGCTGCCCTTCCCCCTGACAAAATCATGGCTGAATGGAGCCTCTGCAGCCATTCCAATGAACCATTACTTGGCTATTTCACTCCATTTACCATAAACACTAATGTGCATACTGCTTTACTTCTATGATGAGTTGGACTTCATTTGAAAGTTTTATTTTGTATTTTACAGCACAAACACTAAGTCATCTGTTAAACAAAGCAATGCAGTCTCACAATGAAAACTTAGCATTAAAACTTCTCTGCCCTTGAAACTCACATTCATTGAAACAGCATTGAAACCCACATTCAAAGAAAATACATTTTGCCAGTGGTAGACAAAGATTAATTTTGGGCTGTTTCAAATCATAGGCCCCTCGCATATGAAACATACATGTGCTCTTTGATACACCTTCCTCATTGTACTAAAATTATATTCCTTGTACAATACAGTACAGTTGTTAGAGGGTGTTTTAAATTTGTTTTGAACATTTTTCAGTAAGCAATGAAACAAAATGTATGCACCCATAATGGCAAAACTGCCCAGTTGAGAACATTTATCATAAAAAAGTCTACTCAGACTTCCACAGTCCACCATTATTAGTAAATATACACAATTCTACAGTCCACCATTATTAGTAAATATGCACAATTCTACAGTCCACCATTATCAGTAAATATGCACAATTCTACAGTCCACCTTTATCAGTAAATATGCACAATTCTACAGTCCATTATCAGTAAATATGCACAATCTCTGAAGTAAAAGTCATCTAAATAATTCCACATTAAAGAAATTTGTAACTAATGAAGAGGTTGCTGCTAGCAATCACCTTTATATTTCATCGAAAAATAAAGTGTCTGTTGCCCCTCAGGAATAAATTGCCTATATTACATTAAAATATGATAAGCTAGTAATAATATTGCAAGAGGAAATGGATGGCAAACTGATAACAGACTCATAGTTAGTATCTTCACCAAGGAGAACATTCTCAGTACGGCAGCATCCACCCCTTGTGGGAGTAGAACCCACAGCCTTCTGCATCAAAAGCAAGTACACAACCTGTTGTGCTATAGTATTAACAAGGCAAAGCACTAAACTTCTGTTCCCCTGCAGCTCTCAGCTCCTTGTAAAATCTACTCAATACTCAACTGCATCTCAACTTCACAGCACAAGAAAACTGGAAAAAGCCAAAATGTATTTGGGGGGGGGGTCAAAAGCCCAAAAACCAGGGACACATTAAACATTGCTTGTATAATCTTGGAAAGTTGCTAGAATAAAATGTTGTGTTACCACCATACATTTTACTGTCAAAGTCCCTGAGCAAAACAGTCAGAGTAACACATACCACTACGCCACATCAGCTGCTTTGTAAAAGAGCGGAAGACTGAAACTTAAATGGCTATCATTTAGTGAATTCAGTTCTCACCATAG
The DNA here is from genome assembly GCF_019279795.1 of Protopterus annectens. Lineage (NCBI taxonomy): Eukaryota > Metazoa > Chordata > Ceratodontiformes > Protopteridae > Protopterus > Protopterus annectens. The sequence continues at coordinate 1,621,203,506 of NC_056732.1, forward strand.
CTGTCAACCTCTTAGTACAAAACACCTGGACAAACCCAGTAATGAGGGAATACAGCCCTCAAACATATTCAGTGAATTCAGTTCTTGCCATCGCAGTCAACCTTAGCACAAAAACCTGGACGAAGCCAATAATGGGGGAATACAGTCCCAAAAATAGGGACAAATTTAAAATATTCATCTTATAAACTTAGAAAATTGCTAGAAAAAAAGGTTGTGTTACTATGTATTCTGAAGAACATGAAGTCTGAAATTCAAATGCCTGTCAATTTTACTGCTGACAGAACAAAAACAATTTTCAGCAGAGACCCAGGGATTAATACTGCAGACACGTCTTTGTAAAATGACAGGGCACCAGAGCAAATCCACACAAACACAGGGAGGAGATGCAGACTCCACACAGAAGGCACCCCAGCCAAGAATCAAACCAGAAAACCTATAGCTGTGAGGCAACAATACTACCACTGCACCATCAAATATGCAAGGAATTAAACATTCAGAAACCTGAAGTCTGAAATTCAAATGCCTGTCAATTTTATTTAACATTTGTTAATCAGGACAGTTTGGCTTGGAACAAAAAAAAACAATTCTCAGCAGAGGCCCAGGAAGAAATAATGCAGACATGTCTTTGTAACATGGGAGGACACAAAAGCAAACCCACACAAACACAGGGAGAAGATACAGACCCCCCCACAAAGAAGGCACCCCAGCCAAGAACCAAACCCAAGAACCTATAGCTATGAGGCATCAGTCCTACCACTGCACCATCAAATTTCAAGCATTTCAATATTTAAAAAACACAGATATTATGAGGAATAGATCAGATCAAATATGAGGCAAAAATCTGCAATTTTTTTACAAATGGTGGTGGGTAGGGAATTCTGGTCTTTAACACCTGCATACAAGGTACAGGGTTCAAGCCTGAGGTATTCCCTACCACACCACCATGAGTCTAATCACCAGTACATCCCACCTGAGGCATTTTCACACACACACACACCTGTAGTACAAGCAAAACCACACACACCTGGTCCTGTAGTACAAGCAAAACCACACACTCCACGTCCTGTAGTACAAGCAAAACCACACACTCCACGTCCTGTAGTACAAGCAAAACCACACACTCCACGTCCTGTAGTACAAGCAAAACCACACACTCCACGTCCTGTAGTAAATGCAAAACCACACACACACTCCACTTACCTGGTCCTGTAGTAAACCACCATACATCCAGTACGTAAATCTCGACGAGACTGCAGCCACCATACATCCAGTAAGGAAATCCCGCGCAAATCCGACCCTGCCTGTCGCGAACTCTACTCCAATCCAGATCCTTACCTTGCCCGTCGCGAGATCTTCCCCTGCAGCAAACTCCAATCCGATCCTTCCCCTGACTACCGACATTGCAGTCCGACCCCGACGCGTTTCCCCAGCGAGTTCCCAGGCAGTCAATGCAGTTTAAAACTGCATAAACTTGTGGGAGCGCTCCTGTTCATGATTCTCAATCAGGACTGCCGTGCGCATGCTCCATGCACTAGACTGTCTCAGCAGCAGTGCGCATGCGCGAAGTCTAAAATTTTTGTTTCGTTTTATTTTTTATTTTATCTGTACTATCAGGTTGAGGGGGCTGCATACCGGCAGTCCGATACCACGGGCCGCCCCTGTTTATAAGGGATACTAACAGCAATCTGCTCAGCAGTGCAGTTGACATCGAGAACAGATGGAAGGAATACTAAAAGAAGCTTCTGATTGAAGAAAATCCCTCAGAAGCTGCAGTGTACCATGTATAGTCTATGATGAAAGAAAATGGAGAACCTACCTTAGAAGAAGTAAAAAGTGCACTAAGGACGATGAAGTCAGGGAAAGGGCTAGGCTCAGATATGTTTTAGCAAAAATGATCAAGATGCTCACTGAGTTACTGGAGATATGGCTCTTGTGGGTATTCATCACGATATGGAGAGAAAGACAAATCCTAAATATCTGGAGAATAAGCATTGTAGTACCAGTGTACAAACAAAAAAGGGACATTCACAATTGTGGCAGTACAGAGGTATCAAACCCTGTGAAACTGCATGAATGTGTTCGAAGATGTGATTGATACACAGAAGAAAGTATGATGAAAGATGAACAATTCAGATTCAGATCAGGATGCATTATAAATGGCCTAATGTTTGCAGTTAGACAGTCAGTGGTGAAGAAGCTGAAGAGGGAGAAAGAGTCCAGTTGCACATTCTTAGACCTAGATAAAGCATACTACAAAGTCCATGATATGTGATTTTGGCAGTACTGTGGTAATTCAAAGTCCCAAAAGCATTAGTAGAATTAGTGCAGACTATGCACAAGGACCCAATGACACTGCTTGTAGCTGATCGTACATACTTACATAATAGTTCTCAGAAGAAGTGGATCCACTGGGATTCAGCAATGAAGACATTTGTGTTTATAGTTCCCATTTGAAGTGGATCCACTGAGATTCAGCACTGAAACCATTTCTGTTCATATTGTGGGAGTGGTGTATATCACAGGCAGGTAGGTTGATAAACATTATCAGTCATACCCTGTTTTGGGACTATGTTATCTGTATAGTCAAAGAGTGTACCATGATCCAAGTGAAACATGCTGTAGTCCTACAAAGAACCAATGGAGCCATTATATGTGACCATGATGCCTATCCACAAACATATTGCATGAGGCTTGTCCCATATGCAACCATTTGTATACACAGCTTTCTCTTCTGGGTCCTTTTACATCCTGCCATCTGTCAACATATCTCCCTGAGAAATAACATATACAGCACCTCAGCACACATTCCAGATGTACGTTTTGTTAGTCGCCAATACCAGCTGCAACAGAACATGGGTTCTGTCAACTTTAGCTCATGTCATAAATAGCTGTATAGGGGTATATTATATATGACCATGTAACATCTGCATATTTCTTTACAGTTGTGGGTTGTCATGCCAAAAGCAGAGAAATGTTGCAAAAGTATTTTTTTCATGCAGAGAATGATATTCTCCAATATGCTATCCAGGACTATAGTCAAAAGTTGCATTTTCTTGAATGATCTTACCTTTCTGTATGCATATCTGATGAAACATTATACATGACATCATTGCTCTCTGTGGCCTGAATCAGACCTATGGTCAAGTCTGCAGAAGGGCTACCTAACATAAATGCTACAGTACCCATAAAAGCAGCCCACCTGTCACAGCAGATGAGGGCCATGGGAGTGGGACAGCTAAAACTACCTATTACACACATTGAAGAGTACTTGGCATAGCTGCATGGGAGTTCAGGCAGTTCTACCATTCATACTGGAATCATTGACATCATTTTTGAGGTGTGCATGGCATTGTGAATATTCATAGGTGATGCTCCAGGTGGGTATGTATAAACATGAGTTCCAGTTTGCATTAGTTGTACAGTGCAGGATGGCAGTAGTACAAGCATGACACCTTTGTTTACAGGGACAGCAGGACTGCAAGTTCAAAGTTTGGCACCCTAAGGCATATTACACATTACTTTTCTCCAGCACTGTGTAATATAGGAATAGTTTTACTAACTTGCTAGGGTTTGTTAAGGGTTCTGTCTTAGGATGTGCAAATCTTGATGTTTTCACAGCTGCTGTGTTAGCAGGGTCCTCCACCATTGATATAGGCCTACCTGATAGCATTAAAGTGTCTGTCTCTGATGATGATACCAAATCCAAATCCTGCCACAGTTGGACATCACAATTTCTGTGGTAGACTGCGACAATAGGATGACCACATCTCCAACCCCTTCAACTAAAAAATCTCCTGTGTCAGTTAAACCCACACCACAGACTCAAGATGGCACCCATGGAAAGGAAGATGTTAACACCTCTGCCACTGCCCATCTAGTGGTCTCATCACAATAGCACAGTCCCCCTTCATTGCTGGCAGCTCAGTTGAGTTAGATAATGTCCTTAGGTGTTGGTGTTTTGCTGGCTGAATGCACAATGGGTACAGACCTTGGCCCAAGAATAGTGGCACAATGTCTAATACCCAACACGTGTGGAGAGCCAAAATACAGGGGCAACCTGAGTGCAATGCAGCTAGTGCTGAGCTGGTTGCCATAGTTTGTGGTCTGGGGGAAGAACTGATGGAGTGGAATGGTCAGATGAACAACTTTATAGGCATGTGGCATCAGAAATGCAACATGTCCCCTGAGCAGCTGCATAATATTACAATGCAAATTCAATGGTCAGTCTATCTTTGCCTCCTATAGGGAAGCCCACCATGGAAGAGAGATGACTCAGTTTAGGACATGTAGCACTGTAACACCCAGTGTTGGGAGCACTATGGGGCAATGTGGATGTACATGTGGATAAGTGCTCATGCAGACACTATCTGTAACATGAGCTGCCCTCAGTGCTCCCAGTGTACTCCTTCCTGTTTGTGTGCTCTTGGTTGTACTTATGACTTTCCCAGGAGAGGGTGCCTCCCTGGACAGAAATGTGCAAAGTTGATGCATATATCTCTTGCAAGTGCCCAGAACCTCCAGCACAGTGCTGCATACTCTGTTTGAGCTGTGTCTGAACAGACACACACACACACACACACACACACACACACACACACACACACACACACACACACACACACCATATCTCTCAACATCTCAGCACAAGAAATCTGGACAAGGAGAGAAATAATATGGGGACAAAGGCCCAAAAATAGGGACAGATTTTAAATATTGCACCTATAAACTTAGGAAGTTGCTAGAATAACATGTTTTGAATTTGTACATATTTTCTGAAGGATATGAAGTCTGAAGCTCAAATCTGTATCATTATTTTGCGTTACTCAGTTACTTCAGTCCTCAATGATTTGCCAGAAAACCACAAATTATATGAGGAACCAACCAAAAATATGAGAGAAAAATCTGTACATTCTGCAAAAATCTGGACAGTTGAGAAGTATGACACACACGCATGTACACAGATGCACATGCACAAACACATATGTGCAAGACCCACTGCAACCACTGAATCCTGTGATTCTGGAGATACCACCCCCTCTGAGGCCAGTCTGCCCAGTTCCCCCTTCAAACATCAACCTATATCTTAGGCAAACAGACACACATATACATGCTCATGCACACTCCTTTTTGGTGACACTTGTCACCAGTCCCCTCCCCATCTATGCATATGATGATAGCTATGCCCTGCCCTTAATACTCTGTTATCAGTGAAGCCTGTATGTGATACACATTGTGGCCAGCTTATGGATGGGACAGTAGAGCCTGGATATAGGCTTGCATGCCTTGGTTTTTATGTTATATGCATTGCTTTTTCTGGTCCATAGATATGATTCTGATGCTGCTTCTTAGTCAGGAGTGTGGCATACTCCACCCATCTCAGTCTGGTATAGTCATTAATTGTGGGCATCTCCTCCCAAGCTCATCATCTCAGACACCTCCTCCACTGCTGTTTCAGGGACTTCCTCCTCCTGTAACTTCCTGCCCTGCTGTAACTGTTTGTGTATCAACATGCTCTCTAATATTGAACACACTGTAAAGATTTTACTGCATCTTCACAGTGCACCACCAGAGATAGCCAAACACATTCAACTATGATTCTGGTCTGTGACAGGGTATTACTGTTGGCATTCTCTGTTATGGTCTGTGGGTTTCAAATTGAGGTCATTAACCATTATTTCAGGATACCGCTGGCATCACCAGTAAGATGACCCTGTGAAAAATAACCTCACATAAACTACTGGTATATGTCACAGGTGTGTCAGTTATGGGCACTGCCTTATGGCATGCTGGCATGTATAGTGTAACAAGAGCATTACAGACTATCCACCAGTTGTTGGAATGTAGCCCCCTCACATTTGATATACCACTGTCCCTGCTACACAGCCAGGGACTTGATTGCAATGTGGGTGTTGTCTATGTCCCTCAGTACCTCAGAGAAATAAGGTATGCCATAAAAAGCCTGTATGGTGTTGGTTCTCCTCTACAGTACATCAAAATTACCTATGGAATATCCTTGTAGCAGATTTATTGTTTACACCCAACATGAACCCCAGTTAGTCAATGAAACTTCCATGTAAGAAATATACCTAATGCCACTTATGCCCTAGTGTCCACAGGGACAGGTACTCCAGGAGTGTCATAGGCCTAAGTAAGAGAGCACCACATTTCAACCAGTTCCTGGTGCCTCTATCCATGCAATAGTAGTAGTAAATCACTATTTCTGTGTCATGGAGGGCAATGCATGTTAGGCAAAGATGCATTACCTCTCTCATTTGAGGGTGATGACACACACCCTCTTCACTACCAGTAGTGACACCAGCCTGTTGAATATACATGTTAACTAAGGTAGTTGCTACTCCAGTCATGATTTTGTGGTCTGTTCCCCATAACTACAATATTTTTCTATGGCCAAAATTCCTGGTGGTACAGTCTCTCTATGTGAAATATACGTATTTCTGAATCACTCTGCCATATTGTTTAACTATTTTTATGTCTGCCATTACCCTTATTTTAATGCTGTTGCTCATTTCCATAATGCATTTTCATTATTATGCTATTTGTGAAATCTCATGGCTTTTCACAGACATGCTCAGTGTGTCTGTGAATCACCAGTACTCAGAATTCATTGCCCAAAATTGAATATTGTGACAGAAAACTGTTTCTTTATCCTAGCTTCTGTTTATAAAATTATCACCTATACATAACTGTCTTTTAAATACTTACTAGTACTATGTCAACCATTCAATCATGCATCTAATGCCTGATACAGAAATGTATATGTGCCTTTGCACTTTCTTCCTCAATATACAAAAGACAACCATACCTATTTTCTGGCACCTTCTGCAGTTTCATTATTTAGAGCTCCCCATAACTTTAAGTTGAGAAGCAAAAACTAAAAAAAAAAAAAAAGATTCTGTCATGATTCACTCTTTAAATTGTTGCTACAGATGTAACAAGCAACTTGCTATAATTAAATAACAATTACAGAGTGCTAAGTACTTTTGTCCCTACCATGAATGCAGCCATTCTGAATGCCGGTGCTGCATATACCAGACAAGGAACACTGAAGAGCTTCAAACCTAACTGCAAATTTTAGTGTCAACGTTCTGATAGACAGGTTGACAGATGAGATCAAACAGGAGTCCCCGTGGACTATGATGTTTGCAGATGACATTGTGATCTGTAGAGAGAGTAAGGAACAGGTGGAGGAGACCCTGGAGAGATGGAGATATGCTCTAGAGAGAAGAGGAATGAAGGTCAGCAGGACTAAGACAGAATATATGTGTGTGAATGAGGGAGGATAGAGGAATGGTGTGGATGCAGGGAGTAGAGGTGGCGAAGGTGGATGAGATTAAATACTTGGGATCAACAGTTCAGAGTAATGGTGAGTGTGGAAGAGAGGTGAAGAAGAGAGTACAGGCAAGATAGAGTGGGTGGAGAAGAGTGTCAGGAGTGATTTGTGATGAGTACCAGTAAGAGTGAAAGGGAAGGTCTACAAGAGGGTAGTGAGACCAGCTATTTTATATGGGTTGGAGACAGTGACATTGACAAAAAGGCAGGAGTCAGAGCTTGATGTGGCAGAGTTGAAGATGTTAAGATTTGCACTGGGTGTGACGAGGATGGACAGGATTAGGAATAAGTATATTAGAGGGTCAGCCCAGGTTGGAAGGTTTGGAGACGAAGCCAGAGAGGCAAGATTACGTTGGTTTGGACATGTGCTGAGGAGGGATGCAGAGTATATTGGGAAAAAGTTGCCAAGGATGAAGCTGCCAGGTAACAGGAAAAGAGGAAGGCCTAAGATAAGGTTTATGGATGTGGTGAGAGAGGACATGCAGGTGGTTGGTGTGACAGAGCAAGATGCAGAGGACAGGAAAAATGGAAACAGTTGATCTGCTGTGGTGACCCCTAACGGGAGCAGCTGAAAGAAGAAGATTCTGAAACTCATTGCTGATACTGCCAATTGTACATGCTGATACCTGGTGCCCAGGGCAGCTGCCCTCTTAGCTCCACCTATGCCTCAGTACCAAAGCACTTTTGACCAGTCATGTCAATCTAGCCTTTAATTTAGTGTCTATCAGTCATAAAGCTGCAAGTTGCTACTAATTAGAGGATGTGCCCTACATAACAGAGCAACCAGGGAAAGAATAAGTGTCTGCCTGGGAACACATTGTTGTCCATGAATGACTGCCCAGGAGTTTGAACTGTAATAGGAGGTTAGGACAAGATATTTGGTCAGGTAGAAAGTGAGGTAGTGATGGGATTCTTTTAGGGATGGGAGGGGGAAGGGATGTTAAGGCTTTATTCTCTTTGGCATTGGTGTTTACACTAATGGACTTTACAATAAATAAATATATAAATAAATAAATTAATATAGAAAATGTACATACATAGAAGTAGTACTCTCTGGGACAGATATCTGTCCCTCCAGCATGATCTGTTTACGTCTCGGAAAAAAATTCAAGTCTCTAGACCTTGTATTTCTGTTGCTGTTTGACTTAAGAATATGCAGGAAATTCAAAATTATGGGATTTGCAGATGCCTTTTAAGCCAGGCATAGATCACCCCACAACAATCTATAGGAGACTAAGTAGAGAAACGGCTTTATGGTGCTCTGTGTAAGGCAGGTTTGTTACATCTTATATTCTTTTTGTACGGGCTATCTGAGGTCATTCTAGTGGCTAGATATGCCTGGTCATTGAATACTGAAAGGAGCACTGTACTCTATGATTGGTCTGATAAGAGTGGAGTACAGTGGGATAATTACCTCTTTAGACCTAGATGCCATGCCCTTACTTAAAAGTTCTGCAACATAATAGGATTTTCTCACCACTGTGGCCATGTGGTGGTTGAAGGTAAGGATGCTGTCTATGTGCGTACCCAGATCTCTGATCAATAGGTTGACTCTAAGTGGCGTATAATAAACATGGTAATTAGCTGGGATGGTTGAATTCCCAAATATTACAATTATGCATTCTTAGCATTGAGTTTAAAACCATTGCTTTGGCACCATTTGTTAGTCAGAGATAGGCCTTCTTGAAGAATGCTAGTATCTGCAGAGGAGTCAGCGATAACCCCCAACTAGCAATCATCTGCAGACTTAGTCAGCCATAAACCATCAGCATTTTCTTCCATTTCAGAGGAACAGATGCCAAAAGGGAGAGGACCCAATACCGAACCCTGGAGGACTCTGCTAGTGACTGGTCTTTTGGAGGATTTGACCTCACCTATTTTGACCTCCTGGTGCTATCAGTGAGCCAGCTGACTATCCAGCAGGTGATAAAAGGAATGATACCTAAATTAGTGAACTTGCCTAGTATGCCTGAGTGGGGTATTGTATCAAAAGCCTTGGCCAGGTAAAGGTAAGCTGTGTTTACTGTCTTGCCTTCATCTGGTGCTTTGGTGACCCTCTCAAAATGTCCACCAGATTTAATAGGCATAACCTTCCTTTAACAAAGCCAAACTTTGATGGATCCAGTGTTTGAAGGTTACCTATGTCCTATTTATCATGTCCATGATGATTCTTTCTTTGACCTTACATTTGAAGCTGGTGTAAATTAATTGGACTGTAGTTCCCCAGATTACTGGTTGGACCTTTTTGTGCAGGAAAATGACTGCAGCCATCTTCCATTCCTTGTTCATCCAGCTGTCTGCTGTGTACATGTGTGGCTGAGAATTTCTCTTACAAGAACTTATGCTCATTTTTCCCACATAAATGCTTTATTAAATAATAACCATGCCATGGGATGACAGCTGGCTTTCCCATGAGAACTACTAAAGCTTTTACTGTGTCATGAGGACATCAGGCAGTGTTCTGTATGGCATTGCCTTAGTAAGGTATGTCTTGAAGTTCATGATTATAAACACATTGTGCATGATTTCCATTCTCCTGTCAGAATGACAGGTGTATTATGCATCACATGTGTTTGGATACACCTAGCAGCAGGCAGTTACAGGCACTAACATATCTATTGCCGCAATAAAATGATGTCATGATTTCAAAGATAGAAACATCTCACAATTGTAGCAAATGTGCCATGGCACATTCATTCTACACAATATCATGTAGCTTCTGTAATCACATAGTCAAGTGTTCAAAATGGTTTGCTATTGAAATCCTGTGGTGATGTTGGTCGAATGACATGTGGTAGAGAGGCACTTTTCAAGAGGCACAATGCCAAACCAGACTACTGTGAATTCACAATAGCAAATATGCAGCTAAGTTTGGTAGTCTTTGTTTGGAATTATGAGTGGAGATCGCAGTACAGATAGGAACAGGGAATTTACCCTTTTCCACACTTCAGTGTGATCTCTCAGAGTTGGTATATATAATTTACAGGGGGGTGTGGGGGGTGCAGGAGAGCTTGTCCCCCTGCAAAACAGTAAAAGCCATGTGCGTGTACTTGACAGTCTAACCATAAGTTATGCTACATTGCTGGGGTGACTGACATCACCTAAAGCTATGTCGAACTATGTCGAATGCCGGCACTGGTGAACTGACAGTCGATATTGTGTAGGTGTCGGGATTACAGGTCCGATGTTATATTTTGCTTATTTAATCAAACAATGGAAGTCCTTTCTATATTTCAGTAGTACACTATTCAAAACACATTGACTGACTGCAAACATTGTGTGTCTTAATGCTGTTATGCATGATTGACATCCACAACTGTTACAATGTGCATAATTACAGTGGGAGAAACCTCACCCATTCCTTCTATAGGATACAAATAGTTTTCAACACAATCATATGATGAAATGACTCCACATAGATGGAGCGTCACCACTTTCTTAAGACTTTCTGTGTGGCCAATGTGATTTATACACATTTTGTTAGTTGGTGGAGTTACATAGCTTGCTGTTCAAGTACAGCTAAGGGCAGCGTTCTACGAATGTATTGACATTACACAAACAACACTGCATGAAATTATTATTATTAGTTGTATTTGTTGACTGGCAAAGTCTAAGTGGGCAAAGTCCATTTTCAGTAGAGGCTTAAGGAGAAAATCTCCAAAACAGTGCATTTACATTAACATGTGAATTTCAGACACTTCTCAGAAAAACAAGTTACATTTCTCATGAAACAACAATTACAAGATGGGTATATACAGTAAGGTATTTACATCAAGAATTATAAGTCTGTACAGTTGTTCCAGCTGTAAAATCTTGCAAAAGTAGATGAATTGATACTGCAGGAGGGAAACAGTATTGTAAAGAAGTTTAGCGTTCTTACATTTCAGTAAAGAAAGGTTTGCAAGGAGGTCAAGATATGTAATGAAGTAAGTTATAAAATTATGTAAAGAGATTTTAGTAGGTGTATAAAACATTCAAGAGATATAATTAAGTAAGTTATGTAGGGGGGGGAGGATAATATTAATAGTGCATGGGAGGACAGTAGTAATTGTATACAACTGGAGAGCATGGTATAGGACTAGCTCTATTTAGGCTACATGTTCCAAACTGGTGAATCTAGAAGCTTTAAACCTTAAGTATACAGGAGATGTAAGGGAAGAGTAGAGCTGTGAATTGGGGCAGTTAGAAAAAAGAGCAAGATGAGAAGTGTTGTTTAAGGAAGGGTAAAAAGGGGTGTATTTATTCAAGTGCAGGAGGGGAAGTTGTTAGAGGTGTAATAATTCAAGCAGAGGAGGGCAAAAAGTTAGTGATAAATAATAAGACATTTGTGCTTTCAGTAGAGTTCTCAAGTTGGTGATGAACATGAGCATGACCAGGATTTAGTAAGGTACTCTTTGAGCTGGATTTTATAGCTTGCGAGTTTGTTAATCATTTTTACTTGTGTAGGGATGGTGCTCCAGAGTTTGGATATCTAACAGGAGTATAACGAGTCCCCCATTGAATTATTTGCTTTAGTAGTGCTTAGTATAAATTTATTACCAGAATGGAGGTCCCTTGGGGGTTTAGGGCAATAATATGTTTTCTAATGCAGTTTGTATGTCATATCTAGCTGAAAGTATGTTATGCAATTGTTAAGCTATAGCCAGTTATTATTCTCAGTTTTTACTTTGAAGAAAGAAATATATTATCATTTTGTAATATCCTGACAGTGAAACAGCTGTTCTGCGAATGCCATATTCCTGTGGCACATAAATTCAGTAATGACTGGTATAGCATGTCTACGCCAATACAATGGGGCAATGTTGTTGTACAAAACAACAGGAACATCTACCTTGGCTAAGAAACATTAATACTGTTTTGCTCACAACTGTGTGAATGTTAACATGGTTACTTCCCTGTCATCATTCTGGCAAAATCATATTGTACAAATTATCCTGAAATGCACTTTATTATTTTACATATTAATTTAATTTATTTGTGACAAGATCTGTTGCTAAGTTGTGTGGTAGAGGCTGCAAATGCACAGCTCTGTAGAGTGTGTAGTATGATTGGCAGGGGTTTGAATCTGGTAACATCTGTCTGTCAGATAACTGTGTCAGACAGGAGTGGCTTAGGCAAAGGAATTATTTATGGCACAATTGGAAGGTTACATTTTTAATGTGCCACCCTCCAAGGTAAGGATTACATACACATTACAATGGGGAAGTGCTGTAAGCCCTTTAAGTGAGTTTATCATGCCAAACACAGTTTGCTTATATCTGTGGTGTCACCAGGAGCGGCCTTAGGTCAACTGATGCCCTAGGCAAAAGGGCACCATAGCACCCCCACCACACCACCCATTCCCCCATCCTGGTCTACCTACACCAAATAAATACTGTAAAAGTGCCCCTATTAAAGCGGCACCCTAGGCGGCCGCCTAGTTGGCCTATGCCTAAGGCCGGCTATGGGTGTCACAAGTTGATACTCATTTTACAGATATCAGTCCCAGCATGGGTCTGAGTCTGGCAAAATATAAATGTTGATTATGTCATAGACTGTTTACAGGCATTGCTGAATTTCCAAATAAGAATGCATTGTATTGCGTGTCGTCTTCCAAACATTTATGTATTACCTCCATTACTTTCTTCACACGAGGGCTTACATAGCATTTCTTACTATATGGAATGATGCCAGATCATCATAAAGAGTGACTGGGCCTGTGTAGCACACTTTCTTGTTTGTCTGTGTTCTTTACATGCTGTTATGGCAGTTTTCATTGTAATGTCTTGAAAGCATGCCATATAATCATGTAGTAAATGCACTCCATTTACAGAGAGCATGAGCTAGTGCAGTGTCATCAGATCTGTGTTGTCACTTGTCACTGTGTATTTTGACTGATATAGGTTCATAGGTTCATACTAGACTATCTGCCCTAGGGCATTTATAAGCCTAGCCAGAATGTGTTTGGCTTTCGCCACCCATTTTAAATTTATTTTGCTATGCCCTTTTTCGAGGTTAGTATACTGTGCCTCTGTCTAACAGTGACACAGAAGTGATACCCGGGGTAAACCTATGATCTCCCATCCACTCATCAAGATTCCTCTTGAAGAGAGTCAATGAGGGACTCTGCCTAACCTGGACTGGGATTTTATTCCAGAGGGAAGGGAGCCTCTGGGTTATGAATCTGTCCCTCCAGCATGTCCTATTTATTTCAGTGCTGAGGTTCAAGTCTCTCGCGCGTGTAGCTCGATGGGATTTGGATTTTCTGAGGTGCAGCATGTCCATTAATTCTGGGTTGGACATGGCTTTATACGTCAGGCACAGATCGCCTCTGAACAGGCGGTATGCCACTGAGTAGAGCTGGAGTTTCTTTAACCGGGCAGCATATGGCATCTGTTTGAGCCCTTTGATCCTCTTGGTGAGGTACTTTTGGGATCTTTCCAGTTGCTGCAGGTGTCTGGTAAGGTACATCCCAAAAGGGGCATTGTACTCAATTATGGGCCTGATGAGGGATGAGTAAAGAGGCACGATGACCTCCCCTGATCTAGATGTGAATCCCTTCATGATTAGGTGGGCTATATAAAATGTTTTTCTAACCACTTTGGCCACGTGGTTGTCAAATGAGAGATTGCTATCAACTTGGGTCCCCAGGTCCCTAATTACTTCTTCTGTACTTAATGGATTACCACCTATGTGGTAATTTGTGGGCACTTTATTTGTGCCAAAGGGGATGACTATACACTTTTTGGCATTTAGCTTGAGGCCATGGCTCTGGCACCAGTTGTCTGTTTCTATGAGGCCCTTTTGGAGGATGCTTGTGTCGGCTGGAGAGTCGATTATGGCACCCAGTTTGCAGTCATCTGCGAACTTGGTCAGCCACAGTCCTTCCGTGTTGGCCTGTACCTCCGAGAAATATATACCGAACAAGAGAGGTCCCAGGACTGAGCCTTGTGGGACACCACTTGTAACTGGTTTGGAGTCTGACATGGCTCCAGCAATTCTAACCATGTGGGTTCTGTCCTTGAGCCAGTTTGCAATCCATCTAGTGACATAGGGGTTTATATTTAAGCTGGTGAGCTTATCTATAATGCCTGAGTGGGGTATTGTATCAAAGGCTTTTGCGAGGTCCAGGTAGGCTGTGTGGACCACCTTCCCCTCGTCAATGGCCTTGGTGACTGTTTCAAAGAAATAAACCAGGTTTAAGAGGCAGGATCTGCCCTTAACAAAGCCGAACTGGGTAGGATCCAGTGTCTGTAGGTCCCCAATATCTTTATTTATGAGGTCCATGATGATCCTTTCCATAGCTTTGCAGACCAAGCTAGTCAGGCTTATGGGGCGATAGTTTCCAGGATCTGTTGAGGCACCACCTTTATGGAGAGGGACCACTGTTGCTGTACGCCACTCTTTGGGCACATATCCTGTAGTAAGGCTGAGACTGAACAGTAGTTTTATGTTTGGGTTTAGCTCTTCTTGGAGTTCATGTAGGATGCAGCCCGGGACACCGTCTGGTCCCATTGATGCTGTGTTTTTTGCTTTGGAGAGGGCGGCTCTTACCTGAGCATCTGAGATGTCAGGGGGGCAGCACTCTGCTGGGATAGATATTTGCCCTTTTGGTGGGGAGGGGGGGGTGTTTGCACTGAACCTGTCAGCTAGGATGTTGGCAATGCCTGTGGGTTCAGTATATTTTTTGTCATTTTGGACTAATTCTGAGCATATCTGGGAATTACCACCCAGGTTCCTGACATAACTAAAAAAAGCCTTGTGATTATCCTTAGTGTCCTGTGCAATTTTTCTCTCGAAGCTGGCCTTAGACAATTTTATGAGTGCCCGTAGTTTTTTGCTAATACTGATCAGTGATGCCTTCCCTTTTTGGGATTTTGCTCTATCATTTAGTAGCTTCCTCCTTCTGTTGTATAGTTTGTTTATGGCTGGGGTCCACCAGACAGGATGTCTGCCTTTGGAGGATTGGGTCTTGGTTTTATTTGGGATCGCATAATCCATGCATTCCTGAAGGTGTTCATAGAATGCGTTTATAAAGGATTCTGTGGTCTGGGCCGTATTTTCCACAGGCCCGGGGGCTTTGAAGGATTCCACCTCAGTTTTGAGGAGTGTGAAATTTGCTTTAGAGAAGTTTTTCACTGTGGTTTTCTGGGCAGGGGATGGGGTCGGGATGTGAATATCCAGTGAGATTAGTTTATGGTCTGATCTTACCAGTGAGGGATACACTTCTGGTCTGGAGCATAGAGTCCCCATGTTGGTGATGATCAGGTCCAGTATGTTTTCCCCTCTTGTGGGAGTGGTAACAAGTTGTTCCATAGCATTTGAGTTTATAAATTCTAGGAACCTTTGGGCTAGGGTGTTGGAGCTAGAGTAATGCTCCCAGTCTATGTTTGGGTAGTTGAAGTCGCCCAATATAATGGTGTTTGGAGAGACCTTCATATTTTCCAGTGTTCTCAGAAAGGCCGAGTGGGGTTCTTGGGTTTGGGAGGGTGGTCTGTAGCAGGCTATAAACTGGAAGGCAGTTTTACCCACTGTTAGTTGCACATAGATAGTCTCTGATGCTTCGTGCTTTGCCACCAACCTGGAGGTGTGGGTATCTTTGATGAATATCGATACTCCCCCTCCTTTTGTGGTTCGTCCAAGTTTTGGGGCCGAAAAGCATTGTATGAGGTATAACCTGGTAGTGCTGGGGTGCTCTCGGGAGCCCTGAACCAGGTTTCTGTTACTGCACAGATATCGATGTTCTCCATGCTAAGGAGAGTTTCGAGTGCGTGCATCTTGAGGTTTAGACTTCTGGCGTTGAGTAGCATTACTCTTAGTTTCTTGTCCCTTATGATACCTATGGAAGTGGGTTTGTCTTTTGAGCCTTGCCTAAAAAAGGCACTATGGAGGTAGCAAGAGCCTTTGCCAATATCCGAAAGCCCAGGGGTGACAGGTGCAAGCCGTCCCTAGCGAAGCATCGTGGCTTGTCGAGCATATCATCCCAAGCTGACAGGCATTGGATCCCCTTTGAATGACACCAGTACTTAAGCCAATTGTTGAAATTGATCATCTTGTCTTCATATTGTGGCATCATTCTTGGTGAGGGTAAGATGCTACTCAAGGTCAGGGTCATACCGGCCTGGGCTACATGCTCAGAGAGCTCCTTTATGTCTCTTTTCATGTAGTCCAGGGAGGTACATCTCAGTTCATTCACACCAGCATGGACAATGACTGAGTCATAATTGTACTTGCCTTGGAGTGACCTGAGTGCTTGTGTTATGTGGCGGATCCTAGTGCCCGACAGGCTGCTCACCGTGACCTTCTCCTTGTTCAGCCTGGTGAGCGGGACGTCAGTGTGCCTGACGATAGAGTCACCTATTACAAGTGTATCAGGTGTGTTGTTTAGTCTTAAGGGCTGTGACTTTTCAGCACACTGGCTTTGTGAGATATGTGTTGCACGTGTTTTGTTTTGGGGTAGCGGTTGCTTGGGTGTCTGCTTTGGAGGTCTCTGCTGCTTATGCAGATCTTTATTTAGAGCCTCCGAGTATGTTTTTGTGTGATTATGTGTTTGGTTTGCTGTCGTGGTAGGTCTATGTGAGACTGGAATTGTAGTGAGTGTGGTTTCCTTCTCCTCCTGACTGGTTATGCCAGTACTGAGTTGAGAGAGCTTAGCCTCCAGTTTGGCTATATGGTTGCATCTCTCACATGTGTTGGAATTTGTTGGGAGGAAGAGAGGGTTGTCTGTGTACATGAGGCAGTTGTAACATTGCCTCAAGATTCCCAGATTCACCAGCTGGACCAGAGAGGAGATTGACAACTGACCTTTGGACATGCTAGAATAATATTGGGAATTGCTTAATAATTGAAAACAAGGGCCAGTGGGGAGTGAGGGTGTAGTGCTTTTAATTTTTAGTGCTGACTTATATAATTGCTTTAGCGAGCAAGTGCCAGGTAACTTAAGTGCAATGTGTTACAGGTAACTTAAATGCAAAAATGACAAACAGTAACTTTCTTTCAAGTGAAACAAGGAAATAAGTACAGTAAGCAATGCAGATATCACTAGTGATCCACAGAAGCGCTGAGAAACTGCGTATTAGGTGGAATTAGCGTTCCAGGGAAATAACAAGCAAACAAACAACATGCATATAAACAAAGCTAGATTCAGCAGGCCTGGATCTAGTCTATGCTACAGCAAACAAGGTGTACCAATTTCAGTAAGATACAGTTCAAATATTCAGGCACTATAAACCTTTAACCAGAAATTCCCAGTTCAGAAGGGCAGAGTCCAGCCTCTTCTCCCACAAGAGTGCAGATCACGAACCTTCTTAATGTAAAATAACTGGCCTGAAGCCCAAGTGCTTAAACCAGAACTAATACACTTTAAGAATAACAGACACTGGGCTCTCAATCAGCAGTTCCCAACTTAGAAGGATGAAAGCTACCTGTCCTGCCACCACAGTGCATGCCACAAACCTTCCTAATGTAAAACAACTGGTCTGAAGCCCAAGTGCTTAATCCAAAAGACTTAGAATGATAGCTACACTTTAATCAAGTTACTACCAAGCAGTAATAAATACAATTGAATACTTTAGAGAATGTCTGGATTAGTGCTCAAGTTACACAAACAAAGCTAGATCCAGCAGGCCTGAATCCAGTCTATGCCACAGCAAACAAGGCACCAACTTCAGTAAGAAGCAGTTCAGATATGCATGCACTATAAGCCTTTAACCAGAAATTCCCAGCTCAGAAGGGCAGAGTCCAGCCTCTCCTCCCACAAGAGTGCAGACCACGAACCCTCTTAAAGTAAAATAACTGGCCTGAAAGCCCAAGTGCTTAAACCAGAATTAATACACTTTTAGAATAACAGACACTGAGCCCTCAATCAGCAGTTCCCAACCTAGAAGGATGTAAGCTACCCGTTCTACCACTACAGTGCAGACCACAAACCCTCTCAGTGCAAAACAACTGGTCCGAAGCCCAAGTGTTTAAACCAAAAGGCTTAGAATGAGTTACACCAAGCAGTAATAAATACAATTGAGTACTTTTAAGATGATGCAAAAGTAAAATAATGTAGGTAGAAACACAAGTACAGTAAAAGCAGATGAATTTTTTTTTTTTTCTGAACAAGTGCTGAGATCAAAGAAACAGATATGAGTGCTGAAACTAGAAAACTGGCTAGTTATAAGAAAATAAAAACTAAGCTAGAAGGCTTCCCTCCAACACAGAAGGGCTTGGGGGCTCAGAAGCCTACAAATAGTCTATACCACTTAACAGGAAAGGCAGGAAACAAGCTTAAACTTTTTTTTTTTTTCTGTTTCCCAGATGCTCTCTTTGTACACAGTAGGAGTATTGTATTACTGTTACTGTTCTAAATGAATATAAAATGTGTGCTTGGTAATACTTATGTCAAGGTAATATACCTGCCCCTGTCTATTCATGTCAAACGCAACAAATGGTAAAACACGTCCCTTTCTGATGTGCATGGCACAACAGCTGTACAGCTGATTCTTTTTGTTTATACAAGATGAAGTGGAGAATACAGCATTGCAGTCAGTTATACGCATATGTTCCCTGTATATGCATGTCATATTCAATAACTGCATTCTATGCAAATAGTCCCTAATCTATCCACTGTCTTTGCTAAATGTTATCTTAACTCAGCATGTTATCAACATTAATATCATAACCAAATCCAAAGTTCATCAACATTAATATCATATTTACTCCCCCTTTCTTACAGTGTTGCATTGTGTCTCTTTCATATATGTTGTTAGCATGTCCTTTTACAGTTATGTACATGGGTAAAGAACTGGAAATTAGGTTATGTATTATAACATCAATATATATGTCTTTCTGTTTAAAATGTTTCTTTGTGACATCATCACATTTGTATACATTAACAGAGTACATTTTCTGTTTACCCTCCGATCATGCTTATGTCTTCTTTCCATTTAATGTCTCCTGCGTCTTAATGGCTCTACTCAACTTGCCCTTACTTCATGTAAGCTGTCCATGTGTGCTGACATAATATGCTTGCCTACAGGCAAGCAGTTTTGTTTACAATATGTGCTCATGCTTCACTGCACCATTTCATCACCACCAGCACTTCTACTAACCACAAAACAGTGATTAGAAATGTGTAAGTGTGCTAAGCAGCATGGATATTCAATGAGCTCCGGTGCTCATCTTGCTAATGTGCTGTAATCATGTAGGCTTCTCACAAAGCCTACATGATTGTTAATGAATCCCAGAGATAGTTTAGGAGTGAATAAGTGACATGACGTGGAGATTTCCATTAGGTCTGTAATGTCAGGTCTGTAGCAAGATATTATACAGGCTTTGCTGGATGAGTACAGGTAGGGTGTAAGGTCCATTAGTCTCCCCCCTTCTCAGCATTTAGGGTCTCACTTTTCGAACTAATCCTGAAAAAGACAGGTGAATACCATCTCATTCATCACCTCTCATCCTTGGCGTGTTCTTTGATAAGTGATCATATGCATAGAGGTGATGTTAGAGTGCTGTATGCATTGTTGAATGATGCAGTAAAGTTATATATACTTTTGTTGACCACTGACTGGTCAAGCCAGAAACTGAGTCTGTTTTTCACTTATTGCTATTTGTCCATGTTAGGGATGGGCCTGTGTTGTAAGATTTACTTTGACAAGGCCATACCCATGGGTTGTACAGTAGCATGCTCAGCAATTGAAAACTTTAGTTAAGCATTTCAATTAATGTGGGAGTATATTGTTTCTGGTCAATATGCAGTGCATTATCTAGATTGTTTATTATTGATCAGTGAAGGATATGAGGAAGTGCAAGAAGGTGTGCCAAGATTTTTGAAGCTGTGCAGTGAGGAAGAAGTATTACTGGTGAATGATAAGCAGAAGGTCCAGCTAAAGTGCTGACATTTTTAGGTTTAGAATTAGACTTTTCCTCAGGCCTATGTTGGTTACCTCAGGACAAACTGGATAAAATGTGAGCTAAAATATGAAATATGTTAGGTAAGAGGAAAGTTAGGGTCAAGTCTATGATGAAGTTTGAGTTATTGAACTTTGAATGCAGAGTGTTTGGTCCTGTTATGCCATTCAGTACATTATTGGTTAATCTGTTAAAGGGAGGCAGGAAAAAGGTCCAGAGTCAGGGTGATTCAGTGAGTTAAAGTGGATCTGGTAATATGGAATCAGTTTTTGTTCTGCTTCAGTGGTATGTATACATGGCAGGGTGCTTGGATTTCTTTGGATAACTTGCAATTATATACTGATACAGCAGGAAACCTAGGGATGAGAGATTATTTTAAGGGTAAGTGGTTTGCAGAAGCTTGGCTGCAGGAGTGTCCCTTGAAATGGAAGGATATTATATTTTTAAAGTTGAAGCCTATTTGAGTAGAAAACGTGGTCTGCATAAGTTGTTGAGCAATAAGAGGGTCTTTTTTCCATTCAGACAGGAAAGTGGTATTGTAAGTTTTGTTGAAAAAATCTACAAAATCTAATATGAGTCAGATGTTATCAAGAAAGTTGGTTCTGCATTCCCATATGATTAATTTATCATTTTTCTGCTAAGTATATCCCCAGATAAATTGAATATATTGGCTGATAGATTATATCATTTTCAGTTTTGCAGGTTTCAGGCTATAACTTCTGCTGTAGAAGAGTTACCAGCAAATGTGTCAAGGAGGTTTGGAAAATTGGCAAGCTATAGAGGTGCTGTTAATTCACCAGCCATTGGTTAAGTCTACCAGTAAATCATATTGTTCAGCCATGTTATCATTTGATGCTTTTTTAGGTGATTTACCAGTATTGGAGAGGGTTTGGTCAGAGAGGTCGGTGGCTCAATCTGTGGTTGTCAGGTGGGAGCTAGGTGATTTAATACATTAAATCTTGGCTCGCATAGCTGCATTGAATGTAGCTTTCACGTTAGCAGGATGGGTGGATGTTATGAAACATTGCTTAATTAAGAAAATGTTGAAAGGTTGGAAGAAAGAGTGAGAGGTTTGGCAGCTGATGGCTGATTGCCTATTGGCAGGTAGGTGCTGAGAGATGAACTGAAAGGTTTGTATGTGGTGTCATCTTCCTTTGATTTGCACATGTCATGGGCCATGGACTCAGTCTTTTGTGTAAAGGTGAGTTCAGGAATAGTGAGTTGCTGGTATATTTTACATTGTCAGATTGGTGTATTCCACATAAGGTAGTCTTGATTTGTTTGGGTAAGTTCAAGACTGATCAAGCTAGTAAGGCGCCAACAGGTGGTTTTGAGGAGGCAAAATACATTTTGATAAGTACTGTGAGGTGAGTAGGTTTTGGCATGTAGGGATGTGGCTATTTGTTTCCAAGAATTGTTTACTGTTTTGTTTTGTTTTTTTCAATGAAGAACCTGTTCAACCTTAAAATGTTGATGCTGTTTTTGAAAAACATTTTGATGTGTCAATGTATTCTGTAGTGTAAGTATTCATCCTTATTGTTTTGGATTGGCAGAGTTTTGGATTTGAGGGAAGATTGTAAGTCCACTGAAGTTATTCAAAGGAAGGGCAAATGTCCATCTAAAGCTTTAAATAATTATATTAAGTAGTTATGGTTATGATGTTTCATTTCATTCATACCTTGTTGGTAAGGTAATTTAGGTGGCATAGTTACTATGGTGATTAAGCTGCTGTGGATGTCATTGTCATTTTGTTTTGGATGACACAAGAAAATTCTGATAATCGGTCTTTTGGGTTAATTAGAGGGCTTCAGTAAGACCCATGGGAAATCAGCTGGAACATGATACAGATAACTGGAATGTAGTGGTATCATGCGGAACCAGCTTTTACCTATGAGGAAGACGTAGAAGGAGGAGGAGAAGGAGAAGAAGAAGAAGAAGAAGAGGACAAAGAAGGGCATAATTGGGGGTTGCAGGCTGGGATTGGTTGAATGGTTGAAGCTTTACTTCACATACATAAAGTACAGGGTTTGATCCTCACCTTTGGAAGGGAGATTGACTAGGCTCAAATGCTCCAAAGAGCAGCTAACTAAGGACTTACCTATGAACCTATAAGGAATTGAAAATATCAGCTGAATCTGTGAAGGTTGTAATTGTTCATTTAGGGAGTAATAATTTAGAGAATGTTTCAAAGTGCAGGCTTTTGTCATTGAGGATTTGTATTTGTTAGGTTTACAGCAGAAGTTTCTAAAGAATTAAATTTGTTGGCCAACTTTCATTTCCAGGCTTGTTTGGAGAGGGTCTATCGAGTCTAAAGCATTTAAATCTGATAGAGGAGTTATTAACCCTAGGACTGCTAGGGCAGCATCCTCTTGTGGGTGCTTGAACACTAGAACTTTGCAAATAGAGATCAGGTTTAGTAGAGGTTTCATGGAACTCACCTAAGTATTGAAGGGTTACATTTGTTTATCATTCACATCATTATTTTCCAAGATTTCATTAGTGGATTTCCTAATGTTAAAGACTGGGTAGGCTTTGTTAAGTTGTAGTGGAATCGATGGGGGAGGGGCTGGCTGCTATATAAGCAGCCTGGTGAGCAAATTCCTTGGTTCTGACAGGTATTTCAGTGTCAGGAGTGAGCAGTGTTGGATGCTGGTCCTTGGGTTTCTGTGTGGTTGTAGTTAGAGTCACCAGTGTCAAATGCCGGTCCTTAGTTTTCTGTGTGGTGGTGGATAGACTGAGCAGTGTTGGATGCTGGTCCTTGGATTTCTGTGTGGTTGTAGTTAGAGTGACCAGTGTCAAATGCTTGTCCTTGGTTTTCTGTAAGGTTGTATTTAGAGTGAGCAGTGCTGGATGCTGGTCCTTGGGTTTCTGTGTGGTTGCAATTAGAGTGACCAGTCACTGATGCTGCTCTGAAAGGTGAGCATTTTAGGAATGCTTCCACCCCTTAATGAACCTGCATTGTTTTATAAATACTTATTTTACAGTCTTGCTATTATGAATGGATTCCAATATGATTTGTTTGTTTAGTCAGGCAAATAATAAAGTGGTCATTCTGCATCTTAGATAGAGTCATTGTGTTTGGATGGGGCTCATGGTCAAAGTGTATACTGAATATAAAACTAAATAGAGTTGGATTGGTAACTGTTGTGCAACCAGTCATCTTTCCTCCACTGCTTCCACTTTAATTAGTAATCAGTGAGTCATTTCTGCTCTCCTCAGTGATGTATTTCTCTATCATTTGTGGAAGAACAGCCTTTGAAATTAATGTTAGCCTATTACAAAGCATCACACTAACATGTCACACTGAGTGACCACCTATTTAACAGCATAACTTTAAATGCAAATGCTAATAACAGAATGCAATCAAGAAAATAATTTAAAACTGAATACAGAGTGGTTGCCTGTTGTGTGCAACCATGTGTTTATCTTGCACTAGTAAAATACACTACTCAGCACCCCAAGCAATCAGACCTGGATATAGCGAAGCAAATATTTTATTCACAACCGAATTCTGAAGAAACCGCAATGAATAAACTGGCATCAATGTAAAAGCATCTTCACCAGTATGAAACTAAGCACAACAAAATACTGAATCATGTTTGATAGTAAAAATGTTGGTGCCAACCATGATGATAATACTTAAAACTGTGTAAAGTGGAAAACCACTTAATTCCAGCCAATATAACTACAGTATCACCATCATTCACAAACACATTATTTAAAAACAGATAGAAATTCCAAGAAATTGTCAAAAAATTCATGTACTTAAATAAATATATCAAATACCCCAAAATATACTCTAAACCATACAAAATTGACACCTATGGACAGGAGTTTAAATTATATCTTGGATAGAACTGTATTTAATATCGACTATTGTTCTGTGGTGGATAAATAATCTTTCAACATCATTTGTTTATTCACAATCATATCAATACCTAAAGTTATTTTATGTTTCAAAGTCTTCTTAATTATCCCTCCTGCACTGAATATCACTTATGAGTTCAGAAATACAAAGTTGAGACATGTGAACAGTTTTTCCAACATAGAAACGTGAATAAGGACATAAGGTCAAATCACACTGTAGCTTCTTCAAGTAATTTAACAATCAGCAACTCTCAAATGGTATAGAACTCCTAGCTATGGTTCCATCTAGAGTTAAACCTATATCCACCTTAGGGTATTTAATTTGTAACCATTTCAATACTGAGCAATAGTTCTGATCCATTTACATGTAAACTTACACTCAGCAGATATCAATTCTGAAGCCAATTTTTATTCATAGTTTCTATAATAAAAATGACAGTATTGCGTAATACTACTCTCGCTTGTCTTTTGGCTTTTCCTGATTAGAGGTCGCCACAGCAGAACTCTGGTCCACTAATGATTGGCAGTAGAATCTTATGGTGCCGAGTTCCCAGCCCGACACCCAATCTTCGAAGAAGGCACGCCCACTCACACTCGCACATACCTGCATGTTTTTATATGTCACTTGACTGCGCGGAGGACATGCTGATTCCCCATAGAAGGCGGCGGGCGCCCCAGCCGAGGATGGAACGGGAGAGCTTTCTGCTGTGGGGCGACAACACTAGCCACTGCACCAGAGCAGCCCCAAATTGTATTTTATAAGAATCTGTTATTTGTTGTCATTATACCTCAGTAACTTAGTTCTGTATTTTTCATTAGCCTTAGCTTGAGCTTCTTTAGTATCAGCCAGGTTGTAACCTCTAGGCAAAAATATGTGGTTCTGCTCTTGGAGCACTTAACACATATAAGTTCCTCAGAAAAAAATAGTTTTATGTGGCTTTGGTATATTCCAAATAGTATATCATGGATAACCGCTTGTTGTCTGCAAAAGAGGGATTGGCAAGGAAGCCCGCAGTATTTTTTGCAGGGGGGGGGTGCAAAGTCAAGCCCTGCCCACCCAGCCCCGCCCCTCTGTTGCCCCCGCCCACACAGCCCCACCCCTTCCTCTGCCCACGCAACCATTCCAGTGTCCCAATACTTGGCTATTTTTCCCCATTTGTCATAGACGCAGTTCAAATCTCTCAGTGTGCATACTGGTTTATGCTTTACTTCTACAATGATTACAGATATTTGGATTTCATTTACAACTTTTATTTCAAATTTTATAGCACAAACACTGATACACATTTACTAAACCTAAACAAAGCAATAGACTTACAATGAAAAGAGACTTAGCATTAAAACATCTCTACCTTTGAAACCCACATTCACCGAAACAACATTGAAACCTGCATTCAAAGAAAATGCATCTGGCCAGTGGCAGGGTACATTTACCTTTGGGCTGTTTTCAAATCATAGGCTCCTTGCACACATTTTTAGAACCAGGCAAAAGTTATTTGATTCAACTTCCTGACTGTATTAATTATACTTTATAATAATTGAATTATATCCCTTGTATAATATAGCACCACTTGTTAGAGTGTGTTTTAAATTTATAATTCTGAACATTTTTCCTTTAAGCAATGAAACAAATCATATGAACCAATAATGACAACCGGCCCAAGTCAGAACATTTCAACCATAAAGGGCCACTCTACTCAAACTTCTGTCATACAATCCACCAGTATCAATCAATATGCAGAATCTTTGCAGAAGTAAAACTCATCTGAATAATTCCACATTAAAGAGATATGAAACCAGTGAAGAGGTTGTAGCTAGAAAACAACTTTATATTTCAGTGTTTCATCTACAAATTCACTGCCTGCTGCCCTTGAAAAATAAATTGCCTATGTTATATTAAAAAAATGGTAAGCTGGTATATTGCAATAGGGAATGGGTGGCAAGCTGAAAAACAAGTTCATAGTTATTAGGCATCTCATCCAAAGGAGGACATACACCCCCTTAAAATACAAATCTACATGTTGTGGGAGTAGAACCTACAGCCCTCTGTATCAAGGTGCAAGTATGCTACCTGCTGTGCTGCGTTAAAAATTCTGCACCACAACAGTGATACTATTTGCTAAACAAAACAGTTGCACATTTTAAGCAGGCTTAGCATGAGCAGCAGTAAAACTCTCTTCCCTTGAAGCTCACAATTCCTTAAAATGCACTTGAAAATAAATTCCACCTGCTAACTCTAGGGCATTTCACTCTCTCTAACACACACCTCAACCTCTAAGTGCAAGAAGTCTGGACAAAGCCTAAAGTAAATAGGAGCAGATTATAAATATTGCTCTCTTGAACTTAGAACATTGCTAGAATAACATGATTTATGTTAGTATGCATTTTTCTAAAGGATATGACATCTAAAACTCAAATGTTTGTCATTATTTAGCAACTTCAATGCTTTTTAGGAGGAATATGGGGCAAAATCTGGACATTCTCCAAACACCTGGACAGCTGAGGTGTATGCTTCCTCCTTCTTATACATACATACAGACATACACACCATACCTCTCAATCTTATAACACAAGAAATCTGGACAAAGCCTGTTATAATGTTGGGGATAAAGGCCCAAAACTAGGGACACATAAGAAAGCTGCTAGAATAAAAGGATGTGTTAGAATTAAATTTTCTGAATGATATGAAGTCTGAAACTAAAATGCATGTCATTATTTATTAACCAACTATATTCAGATATAGTTGGTTCTCTTAGTACTCACCGTAGCTTGCATTTTCTCCTCTGTTGAAAGGCCCACTCTGCTTAACTTGTGTATTATTTCCTCAGTCACTTCATCGTGGGTTGCAAGGCAGCTTCATCACTAGTGTGTGCACAAAATATAATGCCTTCAATGAGTCTTGCAAGAAATCACATGCAATCATCATGGCACAAAGGTTCTACTGAAGATGCTTCCAATTTTTTCTCATGCACGAACACGACAGAAGCCAGAGACAGCTGTTATTCCACAGCTAGATGAAGCAGTAGCAAAACAAATTGCAGAGAACCAAAATAAATTGGATCCAATTGTATCTACCATTATTTACTGTGCAACCCATGACATTCCTCTCTGTGGAAAAGAAGGCTCCGATGGAAATTTGTGTTACTTGTTAGATTTTCGTATTGAAGCTGGTGACACAATACTGAAACAGCACAGTGAACCAGCTGCAGGAAATGCTTGGTACACATCCCATAGGGTGCAAAATGAGCTGTTGGCAGAATACAAACACGTACTTCAAAAGGAGATTGTTTGTGCAGCAAACAGGACAGTTGGATTTAGTGTATTGGCAGATGAAACTGCAGATATCTCAGACATTGAGCAGTTGTCATTGGGCATTTAGTTTGTTGATGATGATTGTATTCGAGAAGAGTTTGCGGTTTTTGTTCCGATTGTTGTGAGAGATGCACAGTCTGTATCAAATGTCATTGTCAGTGAATGCATAAAGTGTGGTCTAGACCTGGAAAAATTACTCAGACAGGCTATGACGGCTGCCCCATAATGGCAAGCATCCAGAATGGTGGTCAGGCAAAGATTCGTGAAAAGAATCCAAAAACAGCCTTTATCCACTGTGCAACTCACAGACTAAATCTTGTAGTCAATGATCTGAATGATGGTCCTGAAATATAATGCTGTTGGTGTTATCAAGAAGATAATTTTTTCCATGACAGTCCAAAACGGCAAGCATTGGCACCAAATATACCTCTTCTGTGTGAGACATAATGGACTGAGAAATATAAATCCATTTGTGTGTTTATTCAGAACTTTGAGAAAACATTTGACTGCCTGGCTGATCTTCAGAAGAGCACTGCAGGTGAAACCAGACAAAATGCGCATATATTACTCAGCAGCGCTTGCTCTTCGTGCACGTTTCTTATTTTTCTCTTCTTTATTGCAAATTACTCATCAGTTCTTGAGCCTGTTGCCCAGATGTTTCAGTCTGTTCAACTTGATATAGTAGATGCTCAACAACACATCAACAGACTCATTGAAATATTCAAGGAGCACCGCAACCATGCTGATGAACACTTTAGGAATGACATTCTCAGTAAGGCAAGATCACTAGCAGATAAATTTAGTATTGAGTTAGTGTTGCCAAGGATTTGCAGTCGACACACTGAGCAAACACAGTAGGCGTGGATTTTGACAGTTATTACAGAACGAGTATTTATATTCCCTATCTTGACTCCTTAGTTTCTTCACTGGCGTCTCGCTTTTCTACCATTAACACTGCTCAGTTCAACTAATTTTATCTGCATCCTAAAATGATGCAAAACCTACAACATGAAAAATTCTGAAAACGAATCGCTGTCAGTAATGAACTATATCATATTGCTACTATATCTGAATGATCGCTTCTTGTCTGATGCATTGGCTTTGAAGTTATAAGACAACCTAAAGTCTCCGATGGGCTACTACTACCTTTGTAGTCAATATCTTTCAGATCTTCTATCAATGATGTTACTGAACAAAAAGAAACAAAAAAAAATTGTCAGGTATGGGATTTAAAAAAAAAACATTTTCTGATGTGTTTCAGCTACACCAATGATTAACATGTGTATCATGCTAACCTGGACAACAACAAAAAATAAATACATAAAACTAGTTGATTTTTGCTTTTGTACATGTTTATGCAAAGAAAACTTAATACTGCAGTAAGCACCATTATACCTCTCAACTGAACAGATTTTCGCAGAATATTGAGATTTTTGCCTCACATTTTTTGTGTGTTCTTCCTAAAATCTGTACTTTTCTGGCAAATAGCTGAGGATTGAAGTCTTTAAATAATGATAAACATTTGAGTTGAAGAGTCCACATCCTTCAGAAATGTCATGCTAATGCAAAACCTATTATTCTATCAACTTTCTAAGTTTGTAAGAGCAATATTTAAAATCTTTCCCTACTTGTCCCCCCATCATTTTAATCTTTGTCCAGATTTTTTGCTCTAAGAGGTTGAGACTGAGGTATGAATTCTGGATAGGAATATGTGTTTAATGCACAGTCTTCACAGTTTCCCTTAAAATGTCAATGAACCTCACATGAACTTGTTTGTATTCTCCTGATTTGACAATCTGGCTAGTGCTTTTTTAATTTTTCCTTTCTTGTCTTATCTTTAGTACATCATCAACATTATCTCTACTAAACATACTGTAAGAACAATCATATGTTACTACCTACTATACTTTTAATTGTATGTCCAAACCATTATGCTTATGCAAATATCTTATGCAATCATATATCTGCTATATTTTATAACTGTGTAAACCACACTGCTCACGTAAATATTTTATGTATAGTATGTTAGCAATTGTTCTGGAGCTTTTCTCCCTGGGCCTCTGCTGAAAATGGACAGCTTTGTCCAGTCGGACCTCCCCGGTAAACAAATGTTAAATAAAATAAAAAAATCTGACCTTTATGTGGATTCAAAAAAAAGGAAAGTACATCATGTAACAGAAACCAAACAATGTCTCTCTCTGAATTTACTATACTATTCTGTAACTGAATGCACATTACTTAATGTTAACTGATAAAACAATTAAATAAAAATAAAGTATGACAGGGGAAGAAGATAAGGCTTTATGATTTGTAAACTGCTCATAACTTGTCACAATCGTTGAAGTATATAAAATACCTCTTTCTAACCTTTAGAGTCTAGAAAACAGCTTTTCTTGATAAGCAGCAATAAAGACTCCAGCATATAATAAAAATGCATACACACCAGAACATAACAGTTAAACATACTATGCATGTCTCTCTGCATATCTGTAAATTAGTAAGCCATGTCGTTTTAAACCTGTAGTAAATGTTATGTTCTCCATGATAACATTATATATGTAGTTCTTTGCATACTCTCACCTTAGTAAACCTCCTGTAGTGACAAGAACACTGTCTCTTTGGGAGTTACTTTGCAATATGCTTAAATCAAAACTACTTGCAGAAGACATCCTGAATGCGACCAATACAACACTTCATTAAAATATCTATTAATCTATTAAGAAAACAGATTTCTGCCTCAAAGTAAGAAGTAATTAAAAACAGTTAATAACAACAACAACTCCCCCTCTTTGGTCTGACGTCCTGTGATTTGTAATGCTAACCACTCTCCAAAAAATATTTATGTTTGGGACTTCCTTATCAATTAACGTAGATCACCAGCAAAAATCAGCACTCCTTGAAGATGTGACAGCAATGCAAACAGCACAACATAATTATCCTGATAAGTACTGCAAAATATTCTATTTGCCATTTTCCTATTTAACCAACTGCATATGGACAGTAGCTGGAACACAGAGGTGAAGCAATCAATACCTTTATTTGGCCAAGATGGGTTTTACAATGCACCTACTGGAGCTTCACCTTCAACAGGGTCAGGCAACAACTACTAAATAAACAAAACCCTATGTTTAATAAAATAAACAGATCTAATGTCACCACATTTCATATTTTGAAAGTTTACTATTCCAAATACTAACCCATCTCTAAACTTGAGTGCAGTGTGGTATTCTAAGAAAAACAAATCTAAAATATATTTATTCAGAAAGAGTAACAAATTATAAAACTTAACCAGCAGCCAATGTCTTGTCACATCAGGACAAAGTCCAATAAAAAGTGTTCCAAATTTCAAACCGAATTATTTATACGTAGCACAATTGAAGTTACAGAAACTCCCAATCCCACAGTGTCTGAAAACGTTTGAACTTATGGTGCATACATACTTTAAATAAAAATACTAATAACTACATGTAAACATTTGAAATATGCACAGATAGAAAACAGTAGCACAACTCAAGCTGGTGCAGGCTTGTATTTCAGTAGACTGCAAAAAGTTCAGGTGTGCATTATAACACTCCAGCTGGAACTAATTTTTAACAGTTGTTGTGGCACAGCTCTCTAACAAGGGGTGGACACAGGAGCAGAGCAGAAGTACTACATACTACTACAGAAATAATAGGTGACGTCTGACAGGCCAAAATTAATTCAGACAGCAGTTATACCTTCAGTAAGGCCACCTCCAGACAGGCAATAGTTAACATGGATGCAAATGCCACTCTATCCCTAATGACTGATAGCAGCCCCATAAAAAAAAAGTAAAACTCACAGTATCGTTCTCTCGCAACATGCAACAAAAATATGCAACAGGCAACTAGGACACAACTATGTTTTAGTTTCAATTGTTAAAACATATACATTTACACAATTACAATAGTTTATATACATTTCTATTCTAAGCTGGCAGGGCATGTTATGTTACATTTTTGCTCAGTACTTTACACCTTTACACACACACTTCTGTATGAATCATATCAATATTCACAAATGACATAGAATTATTTACAAAATTCCAGATATCTGGGCTGTCAGTATTTCCTTTTGTGACAGCGTATTTTCCCCTTTCTCCAATTTTATGCAAAGTGAGTTAGTATACATAACAGTTTTACATTGGGGTGCAGGGGGGGGGGTTACTCTTCAAACTACTTATTGTATTCTCTTTGCTATTTTTTATAGACATTATTTTGGAGTGCCATTTTGATATTGTTAGATGTTTCAGTTACTGCATTTCTGCAATGTTTTTTGTTTGTGGAGCTTTTTTTTAAAGCAGGCTTTCAGCAAAAATTGATGACAAATCTGGACATTCTGCAATAACCTATAAAATTGAGAGGTATGGCCAAGTTTTGAACCCGCGACTGTAGATGTGAAAGTCATGGAAAGAGTGCATGACTGTGCAAAACACTGTGTGCTCACAGAAGCAGTTAAGTTCCTCCTCATCGTCACACTTGTGCAGTGGGATTCAGGCCAGCACGGGCCACCAAAGCAAAGTGACAGCCCAGCTTCTCATATTAATGGGGAGGACGTGGAAGAGAAGAAAAAAAAAGAGAAAAGGGAATAACAAAGGAAACCCAGAGGGTCAACCATAAGCAATACGTGGATGGTTACAAGGGTACTTTTTGTGGTAAGGTAAGGCCATAGAAAGAATCATCGTGGACATGATAAATGAGGGCATAGGTAACCTGCAAATGCTGGACCCATCGCAATTTGGCTCTGTTAAAGGAAAGTCATGTCTATTAAATCTGGTGGATTATTTTGAGAGGGTCATCAAAGCATTGAATGATGGTAAGACTAGACACATAGTTTACCTTGACCTGGCCAAGGCTTTTGATACAATACCCCATTCAGGCATTATAGACAAGCTCACTAATTTGGCTATAAACCATCTTATTACCTGCTAGATAGCCAACTCACTGTTAGGAACCAGGAGGTCAAAATTAGTGAGGCCACCTCCAATAAGAGACCAGTCACTAGCAGAGTCTCCCAGGGCTTGTTCTTGGGCCCACTCCTTTTTCGCATCTACTTATCTGAAATGGAAGCAAATGCTGAAGATTTATGGATGACTAAGCTTTCAGATGATTGCAAGATTGGGGTAATCATCCACTCCACTGCAGACACTAACATTCTTCAAGACGGTCTATCTCTGACTAATAAATGGTGTCAAAGCCATGGTCTTAAACTCAATAGTAAGAAATGCATAATTGTACCCCTTGGGAACTTAACCATCCAGGCTAATTACCATGTTGATAATACACCCTTCAGAGTCAACCCAGTGGTCAGGGATCTGGGTACACATATAGACAGTTGCCTTGCCTTCAACAACCACATGGCCACAGTAGTGAAGAAACCCTTTTTATGTTGTGCAAAATATAAGTAAGGGTATGGCATCTAGGCCCAGAGAGGTCATTACCCCACTGTACTCTGCCCTTATCAGACCAGTCACAGAGTACAGTGCTTTGCTATGTACCTGACCAGGCATATGCAGCAACTACAGTGACCTTAAAGAGTCCTTACAAAAAGAATACAAGGCATAACATACCTGCTTTATGCAGAGCACCTTAAAACCCTTTCCCTCTGCTCAGTCTCCTATAAACTGCTGATAGGTGATCTATGCTTGGCTTACAAGGCATCTGCAAACCCCACACTTGTGAATCTCCTACATATTCCTAAGTCAAAAAGTACCAGAAATACAAGGTCTAGGGAGGTGAATTTTGTCTGTGACATAAACAAAATATACTGGAGAGACAGATATGTGTCCCAGACACTGCCTGTCCTATGGAACAGGATTCCCATCCATGTGAAGCTGAGCTTGTCTATTGCCCATTTTAAACACAACCTAGAAATTTATATCGGGCCCGGCACCCAGGTCCCTTATAGACACAGGTAGCTTAGAAACGCCTGGTCCTCAATGTCCTATTTGGAAAAAAAAAAGAAACACAAACTCCATTCAAACCAGTCCCAACTCAAAAGTCACACCAGTACACACACACACACACACACAAACCCCTACCTACTTCTTAAATAAATGCATACACAACCCTACCTCTACTTCTTACATAAACGCATACACACCCCTACGGCCCTACCTACTTCTTACATAAACGCATACACACCCCTACCTACTTCTTATATAAACAACACATATACACCTCTACCTACTTCTTACATCCACACACCCCTACCTACCTACCTACCTACCTACCTATTTCTTACACACACACACCTCTTAAACACTTAAAACAGACCTACCTCTCACTTGTACGTTTGTCCGTAGTCCAAACATCAACTGAAATTCAAATTCCGTGCCTAAGATGAAAACGTAATCCGTTGGTTGGCTGCACAGACGGAGAAGACATAAACAAGTTTCAAACACCTACTCCGTCTGTGTGGCTGTACATAAATGGCATTCTTAAAGAAAAACGCCCTTAAAAAAAAAAAAAAAAATGAAAATTAATCTCTGAGCCAGCTAGTTCCAGGGGGGTGCAAGTGCACCCCCTTGCACCTGCTTGCGGGTGCCCTTGTTAGTCGCTCATCCAGATTGTGTGCTATTGTGCTTAAAGACTGAATATGAGGTGCATAGAGATGGTGTTTCTTCTGCATGCATGCTGTGACACTTGTGTTCTTTGTATTTAGTAGGAATCCCATGCTGAATGCTGCCAGCATTAGAATTCAGCTTTCATCCGTTAACATACCACCTGAAAATGAATCATTGTATTGTTCACAACATTCTGTGCCTTCACTCACATATATGCCTGTCTGCACATTATCATCTTAGGAAATGAATGGCAAATCTCTAGAAAAAAGATTTGTCCCCTGCATAACAGGACCATAAGCAATTAATTAATATGTCATGGTGCTTTATGTACATCTAGGTATCCCAAATCACATAGAACCCTCAACCTCTTGCACCACTGACACTACAGTGATTACATGTTTTGCTATTCTTTACTTCTATTTATTGTCTGAGCCATGTGACCCTCCATATGGCTAAAAATAGTGTTTGTACCTGTCACTCCACCCAGTTAATGTATGATAAATAACTACCCATGTACTTTACTGTTATAATTGCTAAACTTCTATTATTAGTGAGATTGCCTTTGCATATTCCACTGCAGTTTATGTATTTGACAGATTCATGTTATGAAGAAAAACACAAATTTTATCAGTTGAACTGCAACTGATGTTAAAAAGTAATCAATAAAGGTGCCATTCCATGTTAGGGCATCCAGTTGTGTATACACTTTTCCTTTGGGTAGTCAACACACTCATTTTGAAAAAAAAAAGACTGATATATGATTGTAGCTTTAATGATTTATATTATTTCTTTTAGAGCAATGTTCAAATGTAAAAGTCTGCAGTAGCTCCTTCTATATAGGCACGCTGTCAGTGTTTCATGATAACCTCAGGGTGTTATTTTTTAATAGTCTGAACAATATTTTGTGTTCTGCTTTCCAGTGAAGATTAATATTACTTGCCATTTCAACATTTGCCAGTAGCTTTCTATTTTTCTTTATGTTTTTTTTTGGTATTGAGGTCAAGCATACACAAAATGTTATCTTACTGGGGTTAACCTACAGGATGTTGTGGTCAAATTATATATTTTACACAAAGTTTTTCTTTTCTATTAATCTTATTTAAGAATGATTTAATTTACTAAAATAAAAACAGAAAAATACATTGTTGTAACACAAAGCATTGCAGTCCAAATGATTGAAACCTGTAACGTTATCAGGAAAATATAGTATGTTTGTCAAAATTATGTATTCAATTTTATGTATTTATATATTCTATCTTGTAGTTTTTTTTTTCATTGTGTTATACTTATTTTATCACATTTAGGGTGAGAGGAAATTAGGAACCTTCCTAACACTGACTGCTATAACACAATGAACCAATGGTGGATGGGATGCCAATCCATCAAAGGATGTATACCGATAGGCACACACACACACACGCACGCACGCACGCACACTCACACACACACACACACACACAAAAAACAGACACACTCAAGTGCATGCATATAACACACACACACGCAAAGGTGCAAACACATATACACGCGCACGCACAATTACTCAAACCTTCAAACAATTTTGAGGCTCATCAGTTCACCGCCGACATGTGTTTGGGATGTGCGAATAAGTCAGAGATCCCAGTAAAAATCCGTGTAGAAGGGGAAAGGGAATGGAATTTCAAACTCTACACAGAATGTACCCGAGATCAGAACTAAATCAGACAACTAAGCTCTATGACGCAGCAACACAAACTCACTGCATTTTGTTAAATAAAATATTTAGCTCCTATCCGGTGTCTAGCACCTTTCTTTTTTCCAGTCTGGTAAGATGGTTTCTTATTCTGTGTTCTAGATGGTTTTAGTGCCAAAATATTGTATGTATATATATATATATATATATACATATAATATGGAAAAAAACACCGGAATAAAACATAAATATATGTAGTCACTCAGTTTAAATCAGTCTATCAAACTGAATTCTTCACTGTATTGTTTTACTAAAGAAGAAGTATCATTA
This sequence comes from Protopterus annectens, assembly GCF_019279795.1. Lineage (NCBI taxonomy): Eukaryota > Metazoa > Chordata > Ceratodontiformes > Protopteridae > Protopterus > Protopterus annectens. Next base: position 1,621,239,502 of record NC_056732.1, read on the forward strand.
ACAAGACATGTGAAGCATGAGTTATGAAACTCTAGGTCAGATAAAAATGATTTTTATGCATTTTAAAAGACATCTTATACCTGTTTTCATATGTTGTTTCAAGGCTCACCATCCTGGTAGATCATTGAGAAGCCTAACATAGGCTCCTGGTGACCTCCACGCACTGTCTGGTTAAGTGACTTGCTCAAGGTCACATAGTAGGCAAATAACGGGTTAGGGAATCAAACCCTGTACTACAGGAACCATGCATTACAATGCTAGTTCCCTGTACCATCTGCCAGACTTTAATGCAAAGCAGCTGAGAGGAAGGTAACATTTCACTCATCATTCCTGGAAACAAAACAAATATTTCTATGTAAATCAATGGTGCCCAATATACCAACTTGGACGGAAATTGTTTTTATTTTACTCAGCTGACTCTTGGTGGGCATACCAAAAATCCATGTTCAAAACATTGTCTTACTTATCCTTAATCCTGACGTCTGAAGTAAGGGACTCAGAATCTGAAGGGATATTATCATAGTCAGGTGTCTGAGAGGATGAAAAATTCAGGATATAATGAAGACACTGAGATAAAAATGAAAATAACTATGAGATATGGAACTGTGATGATTGTTGCTAGGGCAGTAATGATGTTGGTGAATTCAAGGGAGATAATAATTTCTAGAAGCTGTGAGAAGCATTATTTACTTAAGCAAAAGTGTGGAGTTTAAACTGATTTTTAATGATTTTCCACCAACAAGTTTCAGTGGGGTGATTAAAACCACTACATGTCAATTGATACAGAATCTAAGATGGAAATATCTTTTAAATTCAGTAAGTGTGATTAATTTGGGAGAAGACCTAGAATATAAGGCAAGGTAGTTTTGCTTCTAAGATGGTAGGGGAGGTTTTGGCTTAATGGTTATCGTTTTTGTCTCACAGATACAAGGTACACACTTTGATTCTGACCTCTAGCTATTGGCTAGGCTTATAATAGTCTGCAGACTATTAGCCTAGTATTTAGCTGTGACTTTTTGGCTACAGAATTATGAGGCTGGTTAAATCTTTTTTTATTCCAAGTTTATGCAACAAATTAGGGAATAAATCAAAGATTAGTATAGTTTTTTTTCCTTTGATAAAATCTTAAAGTATAGATTCAAGGACTTAGAAGCCAGGATAGCTAGTGAAGGGTGTGACATCATTTTTATTACAGAAACTTGGTTTAGTGTCAAAACAGAACCAAATCAATTTCAGGTTCTAAAGGGCATCACCTCTGTAGGGGTATAGAAGGGGTGGTGGGTTATAAAGGGTAACACCCCTGTAGGGGGTATGGAAGGGGTGGTGGACCTCCAATTTATGAAACATGAGCAGCAACAGAAGAGACCAATTTTGTTGCAGAACAGATTTACTCAGAAAATACTAAGTATAAGGTTGCCCTGCTGCACTGAGCACCAAATATGAATTTAGAAAAGGATATCTTTTTAGGGCAAGCTATTAAAAATTGTTTCAGTAGTAAATATCTTTCTGTGGCTGGGAATATCAATGCACTAGGTATAGACTGGAATATACCCAACATCTACGTCAAGGACATCCAAAGACTTAAGGGTGTCTCAATTTTTGACTGGATACAGTTTATTAAAGGGTGACATGATAATGATTTTAAATGCATAAAATGAGGTCTTGGCTGCAACTCTGGGGGTAATATTTAATCAATATTCAATATACACTAGAAATATTTCCATACTTGCCTTTTTACCACCTGTGAGAACTAAGATAAGGGACTCACATTTCTAACCAAGCAGGTAGATTGTGGGATAATATGCCAGTGCATATAAGGACGGTAGAAAGCTTGGCAACTTCCAAAATGTTAATATACAGTTCAATGGAAGGTTATAAGACTGTGACCTTAATTGTTGTATATTCTTGAACAGCCTGTATTGTAGGCTTTGTGTTTGTTAGTACAATATTGAACACTGAATGTGTATCCATTTGGTGCATATGTAGTCACACAACTGAAGTACATGCCTGTGGGTGGCAACACAGATGCAACCCATATGTACAAAGCACACAGTGAGGTAGTCACTGCACACCATATGCACAGTCAGCATATGACATATATTGTAGTGATTTGTATAAGTGCTCAGCCATATCTGCTGGAAGGGTAATATGACAGTGAACACCACAGTATGTGGTTAGTCACATCCTGTATATAGCAGAACTCCATAAGAGTGTAACTGCACAAGCATAAAATGCCAAGGGATGGGTATGATTGGAGAGATCAGTGAAACACTTGTCATAAAAGCTAAGTCACAGTCCCATGACCATGAGATTACAGTGTGGCATAAACAGATGCGTAGCACACTGACCAGTCAGCTGAAGCAGAGTACATCTTCTGCTAACAAGAAGATATTGTCTTTAGGATCATTGCTGATGTCTGCTCAGATTTTGCTGAAACAACACAGCAGTATCCACATGATGCTGGTACATGCTTCACATACACCTGTGAATTCTCAGAGAGTGCCTGCCTTTTATTGTGTTGAGTCACTGTAGAAAATCATTGCCCTGCATGTATGTTCAGTCCCCTATCTGCATGGGAGTTGACTGCCAGATATCACATGGACTGGCAGTCCATCACAATATTCAAGGTCACAGTGTTACACCTACCCAACCCACTCACATCTGCATACATCTTGGGGTGATCCATGCTATCTTTTGGCTGTTTTCAAGCATAACAGAAACATATACAGAAATAAAAGGTCCAAGATGCCTGACTAAATTTATAGATGATTGTAAGCTGAGGGTTATCATCAACTCCCCTACAGACACTAGCATTCCTCAAGAAGGTCTATCTCTAACAAACGGTGCCAAAGCCGTGGTCTTGAACTCAGTGCTAAGAAATGCATAATTGTACACTTTGGGAAGTCAATCATCCGAGCAAATTACCATGTTGATAATACACCCCTAAGAGTCGACCCAGTAGTGATGGACCTGGGTATGCATGTAGACAGTAGCCTTACCTTCAACCACCCTGTGGCCACAGTGGTGAAGAAATCTTTTTACACTGCACAACTTTTAAGTAAGGGCATGTAATCTAGGTCCAGATATGTCATCATCACATTGTACTCCACCCTTATCAAACCAGTCATGGAGTACAGTGCTCCGTTTGGTATCTACCTGACCAGGCATGTGCAGCAATTAGAGCAACCTCAGAGGTTCCTTACAAAAGGAATGCAAGGTGTAACAAACCTGCCTTATGCAGAGCACCTTAAAACCCTTTCCCTCTACCCCAGTCTCCTATTGATTGCTGAGGAGTGATCTATGCCTGGCTTACAAGGCATCCATGAACCCCATATTTATGAATTTCCTACATATTCTTAAATTAAAGAGTATCATAAATACAAGGTCTAGACACCTGAATTTTGTCTGTGACTTAAATAAAACATGCTGGAGTGACAGATGTGTGTCCCAGAGACTGCCTCTCCTATAGAACAGGTTTCCCATCCTTGTGAAGCTGAACTTGTCTGGTGCCCAGTTTAAGAGCAACCTAGACCATTAGATGGGGAATAGGAAATTTACACCGAGCCTGGCACCCATGTCTCTTATGGACAAAGGTAGCTTATAAATGCCTGCCCCTCAGTGTCCTATTTGGATACAGGACATCATTATTCTTTCTGGAAAACTTGGGTAGGCTTAGAAAGGGCCCCCGGGTCATTATACTAGTAACAACCTATAAATCTATTAATCTATGAAGATATAGGGATCTTGCCGTTGCTTGTATGAGAAGCTTATCTTGCTTAGACTCCTCTGAAATTTTACTTAGACTGTGGCTGGAAACTGAGACTGTGCCAGCAAATGGTCTATTATGATCAGTGTAGTACCCCAGTAAACAAACTAAATACAGAATTAAAAATAAACAAATCAGTCTATATTCAGCAGCATTTTCTTGCAAAATAAGTGTCAATAAATACATAAATGTCAATATTCAAACTTAGGATGTAGAAAGAGACAGGAATAAAGATGTCAGCAAACTCGGTATGCTATAAAGGGTGTTGAGGCAAAGGTGAGTGATAGCACTAACAAAAGTGAGGGGCAAAACTTGCAATTCAGCTATGAAGTTAGAGTGGGAAACTGGGTCTCTTTGGTTTGTAACAATGGTGTGCCAATTACCCATTACAGAACAGAATGATGTCTGTCTCAAATGCATAATTAATGGATGAGCAGAGAACCATATTCAAGGATGATAGTGTCATAGATCTCTAAACTAGGGACTCTCTCTTTTAGAGTTAGAAGGGAGACAGAAGTTTTCAAAACTTTGGTGGGCCTGGCACAGAGTACAGAGTGAGATATTCAACAATGAGGTACAGTATTCTTTACACTAGCTTAATTAATTCAGAGGAACAACAGGTGTTTAGATGAGAAAATAGCCAATGGGCAGCATTAGTTGTGCCACCATGTGATTTACTATCTAAAAACTCAAAGTAGTAATAAGGGACTACTAGATAATAGAGGCAATCTCTGCTTGATTTACAAAGCCATGTCTGACCCAGCTCTGTTAGAAATACTACATCTAAAGAAATTCCAATCTCTCTGCACTACATGCTCTAGAGACCTTAACCTCATTACCACAATCAACAGAACATGCTGGAGGGACAGGTTCATAACCCAGAGACTGCCCATGCTATGGAATAGACTTCCCATACATGTTAAGCAGAGCACCTCACTGGCCCTCTTCAAGAGAAATCTTGATGAGTGGATGGGAAATGGAAAATTCACCCCATGGATCACTCCAGTGGCTTTACTCAACAGAGGCACTGGGAACTAAAGACGGGTGGCACAATGCCAGGGTAATTCTATGGGCTAAGCTTGTAAAGGCTCCAGGGCCATTACCCTAGTACACACTATGAACCTATGAAGGTAGATGGTAGTCTTTTGGAAAATATGGTAGTAATTAATATACATGTATGTCAGGAATTGAGGTCAGCAGGCTAGCAGTAGATTCATTAAGGACAGACTGAGAAATAGAATTAATTCATGATACAGGAGAAGAAATGTATACAAAGATGAAACAACCCTTCTGACTAAAGCAGAGAAACAAAATAGTTTATCAATGAAGTAAAAAGCCAATAGAAGGATGGGAAATGGGAGATGGGTTGAAGGCAAAGCCTATAGTGATTTTACAGAAAAAGCAGCAAAATTAATTCATAAGTTCATGGTCTTCCTAGAAAGGAAGACCACTGGACGATATCACATAGGCAGAAGAATTTTTTTTTCAGATTCATTGGGGAATATAGGAAGCATTCACAGGCTACTGCCATAAAGAGCATGTGAGGTTTTAAAACATACAGGTACAAGTGATGTGTCATTCAAGCCCAGGCATCAAATTCATCAAAACCAAGTTAAAGGTTGTGAACACCATATTACCGCATACACTGAATTCTTTTTTCTGTCTTCACCATAGCCAACAATTTAACTGAACTGGGCTAGCAGCAAACATTGCACCAACCCCACTTTTAATATAAAAGTGTTATTCACATGGACCTGACTTGTACATTTTATTAAGTGTCATAGGAAGTCAGTGTTTTGATATGTCTCAACTTCCTGAACGAGTCATGTCAATCAGCTCCAAGCTAAAATAAAAAAAATGAGACTACAGAGGCAGAAAATATAATATTCTTGATATTTTAAGCACCTTCATTTAGCATAAGTCTTCTTATGCTAATAAAGTACCAAATCTTCTAATTCCTCCCTTGCATCCTTTGTTTTGTTTTATTTTGTTTCTCATCTTGCCACTTAGAGTAGTGTTGGAATTTAATATGAAACCTTGGCTGAGTGTGTGAGCTATGCATAGCTCTCAGTATCTAACTTCAAGATTTAGGGACATTTTTTTTAAATATTAGTATTAATAATTTTAGAAGTTGACAGAATAAGGTAATGTGAATTAACCCCTATGCACAAAAAAATCTGGACAAAGCTAAAACTAATTGGAGGAGGTACCAAATCAGGGGCAGATTATAAATATTACTCTTACAAACTTAGAAACATGCGAGAATAATAGGTTTTATATTTGCATGCATTTTCTGAAGTGTCTGAAGTTTGAATCTCAAGTATATGCCATTGCTTAGCTTTGTCAATCCTTAATGATTGGTCAGAAAAGCACATTTTTTATGAGGAACAGACCAAATATATTAGACAAAAATCTGGACATTCTGCAGAAATCTGCAGAGGTGAAAAGGATAAAATACATTATCTGAAGTAAATTAACCACCTTTTCTTGCAAAATCACAACCTTTAAAAGGGATTTGGAGGGACAGTGCAAACATTTAAGCAAAAATAGGGGACAGTTCAGGGTTATGACCAAATTTCAACATTAGGAAGAACTGTTATCCATAGTTCTTAAACTTCTACCTCCATAATGTAGAGCAGTGGTTCTGATAATGTGGAACAAAACAGCAAAATGTGGAATGCATACTAAGAGCTTTAAGTAAAAACAATTTATATTTCCAAAAGATTCTGTTGAGGAACTTTAATGAATTAAGATGATTCAGTATTATTTAGTATGAATATTTATTAAGAGAATCTTAACTGGAAATGTGTGGCAGACCTTTTCAGCTTGAAACATGGAATTTTTTTTAACCCCCCAAAAATTGAGAAAAACTCATTGTGAGGTACAGATCTGACGTGTGGCTGCATTTTAAATCTGCTATATGTCCACTTTCTCTTAGCTGTCTGCTTTACATAATACTGATCAATTGTTCTGTTGTGTTTAATTACCAGAATATCTATTTTATATTAAAAAATAAGTCAAAGAAGATGCATTATGGTCCTGTAGAGGAGAGTCTGTGCTTTTCTTATTGTCCTGATGTTGTGACACATAGCCCTTTAGAAGCTATACTCTGCAGTGTGTGTAAGATTTGTTCATGTTCATGCAGTCACTAGTCCACTTTTTGATGTCACCTTGGAGATGAGAACAGGAGAGTACTTTGAATACTAAGTTTATATTATGTTTACTGGTCACTTTGGCTTTATTTGGGCATTGATTATGGTGCTTTGCAACAGACAAATTAATGATGCTCATGTTCTAACAAAAGTCTTTCAAGCACTACTGCACTAGCTGCTTATATGTCTGCTTGTTAAATACATACACTGTTGTTTATAGATAAATACACATTTTGATTGTCCTGACTGGGGCCATGGTCTGCTTAGGGCCCCATGTGACCATCATCTGGCTCTAGCTATTGTACTGAAAGAGAAGGGACAGATAGTTTAACATGTTGCACATTTTGCCAAATTACTGAGTGAGTTCTTTGTCTTGGTATTAACATAATAGCAGCATGGCAGAGGTCTTGGAAGGGTGCAAGAACAGGTATAGTGCGATAAACGACCGGCAAGAACAATAACTATGAAAGAAGTACAGAGAGAACATGGGTGATTTTAAGAAGATAAAATGAAAAATGCAGTAGATATATCCTCAAAGTTTTAAACAGGCTAGCAGCAACGTGCAATGCACAGACATAACTTTATAGTCTCTCTCCTTAGCAACTAGTGAGGTGCTGGAAGACTGAAGACTGGTGATTGGTTAATCTGCACACTTTAAGTTTTCAGATAACTATGGGCATATAGGACCTACTTCCTTTCCAGAACAGGCTACAGTAAACATTCACTATTACAGACAGGTGAAATAACCAATACTCTAGCTTGTTGATAGCATTGCATAGCATAACAGATATCTGGTTAATCCAAATTGATTCAGTTCTGTTGTTTACCACTGAAGCTGACAAAGGGAATTCTGTTGATGACCTGTATCCAAACTTCAACAAGGCCTCTGGCATGTGCTTCAGATGAGACAGATATAGAATTAATGGTGGTCTACTTTGACTTATTGAAACTTACTATCCTATATGCAGCTTACCATGGGCTACATTCCTACCAGCAAGTAGATGGCCATGAACTACTTATTTAACTACAATTGCAGTACAGTTTTTGGGGTGATTTTCTCCACAACCCCAATCTCTAAGTATACCACTTCTGAGGTTGCACCATCTCAGAGGAAGGGACATTAAAGGGAATTCTGGGATTGTACAGGACTAGAAGGTACAGATTATGATTTAAATCTCAGAAAACAAGTACGTTGGTGTCTAAATCATTTAGAACGGTGTAATGAAAAAAATGTTTTTCTTGAAGGGCTGTTAATCAGTGGGACAGCATAACTCTTACATTAAATCAAGGTAAGAACCTAAATATGTTTAAAATGGAAGTGGATCTTTATAGGAAGTAGAGTTCATAAGATGTTTCATGCAGTAGACATTATGCCTGCTGGTATATCATTTCCTGTTATGTTCTGTTCTGTTATGTTATGTTGTTGTTATGTTATGGTATGTTATGTTATGTTATTGCAGCAGATATTTAATGTATAGCAGTGCAAAGTCATGTGCATTGAATGGAATAAACAATGTCAATCACACAGTACAGTGTTGGGTGAATGAGTTTAAGCAGAACAGATAAGAAAAGGGATTTAAGAGTTATAGCTCTTGAGCTGTTTTAAAATATTTATTTAATAAGTGGAATAAGACAATGCGGCCATCGTCTCATTGTGTAAGACACTGATACGGGCTATCTGGAGTGCAGTATTCAGTAATGAGATCCAAATAAAGAGAAGAAAATTAGGGCCCTAAAAAGAATACATTGTAGAGTTATTAAAATCAGGATGTCTGTAATAGGATCTGAGTGAGCAGACAGTGTGTTGGACATTAATGCATTGAAATAGAAATAGAAATAGAAGGCATGGTTTGGGCACATCTCACTGTTATAGGGAAATATGGAAAGGGTGGTACTGAGAAAGACAGACAAATGTTGTGACACATGGACTTGCTTAAATAAAACTTCACAGGGGGTGTGAAGGCCCTGGAAATACACTGCTCCTTCTCTTAGGTAAGAAATGGAACTCTCGCTTCCACACTAAGGACAATGTCAAACACAAACAACTTCAAAACTCAGCTTTATACCTATCTCTCCTCCAAATGGAAATGTAACTGCATCCTCCCTACCTAGAATTCTCTAACAAAAGCCCTTGGGAGGGTATCCTCCTGAGTTCCTAAGCACCTTATAGCTGACTATAACCTTCTATAACTAATTCCCATATGATCTCTCACACTCTGTAAATACTGTAACTAGCTTTTGACTTTTGACTTTAACTGTGTGAATTTGTTAAAATGTATCTGCACGATATTTTGCCACTATGGGCAATATTGCTCACGCTTTGTATTATTTGATATGTATTTGCACTTGTACTTTTATTTTTATTGGACTGCTATCTTTACTGTAATCCTGTTTCATGGAGCTTTTCTCTCTGGGCCTCCACTGAAAACAGGCCCTCTGAGCCCTTTGGACTTCCCCGGTAATCAAACTGGAAATAAATAAATAAATTCAGCATTAAGTCATTGGAAGAGTTCAATGCTACAATGCACTGAGCTCAAAACCCAAGTGGTAGGAGGGTAGGAGAAGTGGAATCATGGGGCTGTAAAAGTATCTATGAGCACTGCATCTATGAGGAAAAATGCAGGTAGTTAGAAAAACAAGAAAAATAAATGATCAGCAAGCAAGGCATCTCAGTTGGGTCAGTACAATTTATTTTTCATGCATCTGACAAAGATAACAGATGAAGACAGGGTTTTTATACAGTCCTGAAAGATGTAGCCCTGCCTCTTTAGACATACACTGTGTCCTAATCAGGTCATGCAGCTATTTTCAAATTGTTGTTACAACAGACTATTTTAAAAGTTGCTACTACAACAACAGGTTTTCCTTTTCTGTAACAAGTACAGACAAAAGCATTTCTTGCTTCAGCTTTGTCATCATATGTTCTTACTTAGTGATATAACCTTTCTAATAAGAAATGCTATTTACTGTTACTATAGCTGCAGTTACTATTTACATTATTACTACTCTTATATAATTCAGAATTAATGAAAATTTGCAACTTACAAAGTAATACAAAAGCTTAAGAAAAACTTTGTATAAAATCTGCAGCATGTATATGCAAGGCATAACATCTGCTCCTGCCATTCATTCTATAGACAATGTATGAAATAGAATAATATACATTTTCTTATTCCTTGATGTTTGTAAAATATATGTACATTTTATAGATTATGTATTTTACATTCTTTTTATTCTTTACGCATACGGTTTAGGAATGTTTTGATAGAAATAGAATAGTACTGAATAATACATGTTTATGCATGTTTATAAAACTTCTAATAGAAGAGCCATTCACTGCTGTTACAATATATCAGTGTGTCAGTGTCTGACCCTTGTTCCAGGCTGCTGTGACCTTTTCATTCTATCTTTATCCTAATAGCAGGCTGAGCTGACATTTCTAAAAAACACTGTGAAATCTTATAGCTAGTTTACATCTGTCATTTGACATCTAATTATTAGAGGATTTATTTTTAACATAAGTATTTATTCAGATTGATAATAATGCTTTGATAAAGAGAGGAAGAGGAAATGTTGATAAGCACTATCTTATCTTGGCTGATGCCCTTTTAGTCAGGCATTGTATTTACTTGCAGCTTTGTATTATTTTATATCACTGGCATTCACATAAAAGATTGTCCACACATGCTGCTCAGGGAAGATTTCTTAATACTGGTGTCTCAAGATTACTATAACAGTTCTCCCTGAACTGACATGAGGACTCATGTTTGTTTACTTTATTCAGTGAATATTATCAAGTTTCATTGGTTCAGAGTGCTTCATAAATCATACAATATCTTGGACCACCTGATGCACTTGGTTCCCTGTCAAACCTTGTACTGCTTGCTATCTTACACATTCAGTTCCACACTTAATGACAACAATTATTAAGCTTATACATCCTAAAATGCCAACTATGACCAGTATAAGCTGCATTACTTTTCCTCCTCAGCTACTGATAGAACCACACAGCCAAGAGAACCATGTTTCTTTTATTATTTGTGCTTTTTGAGCAATTTCCTCAGCTTAAAGTGACTCCTGATTTTAGGCTCACTATCAGTAATATAAGTAGAATATTCCTCTCCTACCAATGCACAAAATCTAATGCCATGTGGTTCTATAAGACCACATTTTTCATGGCAGCCATTTCTATGGTAACTTTTAATTCCTCTGATATACCTGCCAAATTCCTAATTTCCCAAATAGCCTTTCCTGCTTCATAGAATGGAAAGATTGATACTCCTGCAAGGACATCATTTCATACATCCATGTTTCCTATGTCAATATGTCTTTTTAATCTAACATTTCTAATATTAGAATTAGGCAATGTTGTAGTATGTCTAATGGATAGAATTACATGCTCCAAATAACACAATTCATTCCAATTCTTAGGAAGCTAATTGTAAGCATTTTTACCCATATGTAATATATGCCTGTTAAAACTGGAACCATCTATGTAACCCAATATTTAGTTTTAGCTTTTTAAATGTCCAGCAAATTTCATTACTAAAACATTCAAAACATTATTCGCTGGCATTTTGGGTCGCATAAATAATACTACAATACCCTTTTTTCAATAAATGGGTGATTATTTGTTCCTTTTCCTTTTAAACAAACATTAGCAGTCACATTTGTATGGAGAAGCCTCAAGAAAGGGCACGTCTTTGGAATAGAGTCATTTTTTGGAACCCAGACTTGATTTGTGAGGTTCAACATTTCCAGAAGAGTAAATGGAATAGGCTGTAATGGAATTCCACTGTTTGCATTTTGTGGTATTTCAGCACAGATCCAGCATTGTTTAGCATTCAAAGTTTCTGAGTACATTTGCAGTGATTTGGTAAAGGTATTGAAGTCCACCTTTCCTTATGTTGAGGAATAAAAACTAGTCAGGATCACAATTAATATCAGGATTTTCATGATTCATATTTATTCTTGAAATTACCTGCAAGAGAAAAGAATCATGTTCTTATTAGTTTTATCTGATATTCTGTCCCTTTATATCAGTTATTACATTCATATCTTATTCAATTTTCATCCCTCCATTTTAATCTTTTAACATGATCTTTATGAATACAATCATTTTTGCTGGCTGATTTTTATATGGCTGGACTTGTACAGCCACTCGCCCCACTTTGGTAACGATGTAGGATCTAATCCATTTTGAATTCCATTTGCTTGTGTTTCCAAACTGGCAGACCATTACAAGATCTCCTTGTTCCAATTGTACCTCCCTCAATTCCCAAATCTCATTTTGCTTACAAAGTTCTAGGTTAAGGGCTTGTCCAGCTTCCCAGACTCTCCCTTTTGCCCAACTGATTTGAACTTTGAGCTGGTCCACAATTTTGTTTTTTCTAATGGTATCCCATAAGGGGTATTTCCTGCTTGTAAAGTCATAGGTCAACCCGCCATTAATTCACGTGCAGTTAACCCACATCCTTGAGGAGAATTTTGCATCTTAATCAAAATGTTGGATAAATGTTTTGCTCAATGATTCCCATACTCAGAAATCATTTTCTTTAATCCTTCCTTCAGAGTTCTGTTAGCTCTTTTGACTTTTCCAGAACTCTGAAGATGGTAAAGAGTATGAAACCTTTGCTTGATTCTCCAAGTTTTGCACATTTGTTTTGTCACTTTTCCAGTAAAGTGAGTCGCTTGATCACTATGTATTTCTCTTTGAAATGATCCTTCCACTTATTATTCTGACTACTGAGTTGGCATCTTCCTTTTTTATTGGATGAGCTTCCACCCATCCAGTATATTTATCTATCAAAGTAAGCAAGAAACAAAATCCTCCGGGTGCTGTTGGAAGAGGTCCTACAAAACCCATTTGTACCCTTTCCCAAGGTCCCAATGCTTGTGGCAGTCTATATTGCTTTCTCTTATTTTGTTTTCCTACATTGTGCATGGCACATGTGACACATCTATCTATATGATTTTGGATTTCTGTTGTCATTCCTTCCTATTTAAATCTAGAACTAACGATTTGTTGTAGTCTTTCCCTTCCTGGATGACTTAGGAAATTATGATAAGTTAACAACATTTTTCTTTTTTCAGATTCAGTTGTTTGTACTCTATGTAAAGGACCTTTTTTGAATTCTCCTGGTACCGACCAAAGTTCTGGAAAACTAACCCATTTCCATTCATTTCCTTGTATTATTTCAAATTCTTCTATTTTCTCTTTCTTGATGATTGGCTGTCCTCTCAGAATTTTTACTAAGCTTCCCAGCTGCTGACTGTCTTTGTTTGTTTTTGCATTTAAGGTCATATGAGCACCTTGTTCAAATTCAGGACCCCATAACGGCTTAATTTCATCTGTTCCTATCACTGTTAATCCACATACAATAAGTGTTATGAAGTTCCCATCACACTGGATTTGGGTGATTTTTACCTACCTCACTTTCCACTCTATGTTCATACTCTGTACACTGATCTTTACAAAAGTAAGCTGCACAATGTAAAGGTAAAGAATTTAAAGATAAGTCCACTCATTCAAAATATTTTGTATCATTTCCCTTATTTGTTTTTTTTCCATGTCATTTACTTCCCATGCTCAGTAATGAAGAACATTTTGTATTGGATGTTTGCTTGGAGTCAAGGGCTCCTTCTTTTGCTAGCTGGTCTACTATTTTACTAGCCTGACAGTGCACCTCATTTTTGGTGTCAGTTTTGACCTTATTTATACTCACTGTAGAAGGATTGTCATCTTTTATCAAACTCCAAATTTCTGTCAACACTTCCTGATGACTGATTGATTTACCATCAGCTGTAATCAAACCTCTCCTTGCCCAAATGGGAAGAGATAATGTTAAGACTCGGACTACATCGTATGTATAAATCTTTACAGGTCTGGGCAATAACAAGGCTTGTTTAACCACTACTAGTTCAGCATCACCCTGGGAGACTACCTTTCCCGTGTTCTTTGGTCTCTGTATTGTATATTACCCATTCTGTCACAAAACACCCTCTTTCAGAGCTCCAGTATCTGGATCCATCTGTATACAATTCTGGTGCCACTTCAATAGTTTGGATGTCCACTCTGAAGTGTTCCCCCTCATTTTCCAAGTTAGGACATTCATGAGATTTCCCTTGGTAATTAAACAGTTCTGGTAAAAACTTAATCCAAGGGATTTCTACTCTAATTCCTCCTTCCTGACTTGCAAACCTTGCAGTCATTCTACCAAGTCATATATTATTCATGCTCTTTGGATTTCCTTCTAACATATTTCACTGTGTTGGTCTGTAGCGCAATTGGAGAGCCCTGAATCATATGGCGTGTTACTTTTGTACACCATTTTGCTATGATGGCTTGCTTTTCACATTTTCTCATTCCTTTCTCAACTGGACTCATAGCTCGGGAATAATAACCCAAAACCTGATACTAAGATCCTCTCTTTTGCAACACTATGGCCATCATAGTTAGACCATCGTGTCTAAACTGTATGATGAACTTTTTATCTCTTTCTGGGACACTCAAAGCAGGTGCAGAAATCAGTTCTTCTTTGACCTTAGAAAAAGCTGCTAGTGACTCATTATTCCAATTGACAGGTTCATCTCCCTTTTTGTTTACTTTAAGCATATCAGTCAAGGGTTTTGTTTTTCCTGTATAATCTGGTATCCATTCCCTTGAGAATCCAACGATTCTTAGGGCTTGCCTTAAACCTGTGACAGTAACTGGAATTTATAACTGCCTTATCAATTGTTTTTTGTCTTCACTAATGCTTCTTTGTCCTGCTGATACCATGACACCCAAGAAGGTAACATAATTTTTCATAAACTGACTCTTTTTAGGGTTCAGTTTTAATCCTGCTTGTGTTATGGCTTGGAAATTTTCTGCTAGTGCATTTAAGTGCTGCTCTTTAGTTTCTATTCCTACAAGTATGTCATCCATGTATTGACTAATAGAAGGTCTACATTCTAGTGGTTTTAGTATTTCTTACATTACATCATGAAAAACTGTTGGAGCATTATAAAAGCCCTGAGGCATTTGTGTCCAAGTGTATTGTTGACCTTCTACAGTAAAAGCAAATTTCCATTGTGGGTGTTTATCCAGAGTAATACTCCAGCAACCATTACTCACATCTAATGTGGAGAAAATGTTCATTTTTTCCCTAATCTGAGCAATAAGATCAGGCGTGCTTCCTTATATTAGCAAAGAATGGGGTATCATCTTATTAAGTTCTCGGTAACCAACAGTAAGATAATAAATTCCATCTGGCTTTTGTACAGGCCGATATGGACTGTTAGCTGGTGGACAACCCCTTGGGCTTCTAAAGCTTTCACAGTATTTAGTATTGCCTGTTTTGCCTCTTTCTTTACTGGTTATTGTTTTATAGGTTTCTTGGGACTGCCTTTTACTTTAAGAATAATGTTAGGGACTTGTTCACAATCATTCCTATGTTTGGCAAAAATATCCTGATAGCACTAGATTAGCTGAGCCAACTTATGCTTTGGTGTTTTTAATAACTCAACTAAATCATACTGTCCTAGATCTTTGACACTGTATTTGCATAATGCTTTAGAAATAACTAATACTTCATGTAATGGTCCCTTAATCAATTCTCTGTTACACAAATCTATAAAGTAACCTCTTTGTTTCAAGATGTCATTTCCAATGATATTTTGTAGATGAAGATCTGATACCCATGCATGCTGAAAGGTATCTTCCCCTATCTTTGTTTCTACAGTGAGACTTACATAAACTTGAGAGATTTATCCTCCCAGTTCTTGCAAGTTTACAGTTCTTGTTCCTGAGAATGTTCTCATAGTAATGCTAGCTGCGGCTCCTGTATCTATTAAATACAGATCTAAGTGGTCTCTTACTCAAATCGGAGTATGTGGTCTTGGTGTTCTTTTTTAATTTCATTATGTAAAGCTGTTAGTTCATCTGCTGTCTCTTTTACCTGTCTGTCTGATTCTTCTACACTTTCCTGTAAGTGGGAACATCTTTTTGACAAAGCTTCTATAGTCTTGTGTTACTCTAATGTACACACACACAAAAAAAATCTGTTGTAAAAGAGCTGGAATGAATGTTTTTTTAACAAAATCTCTTTTATTCTGATTTGATTTTCCCCACTCTGTAAATTCATAAATCAAAGAAGGCAGTTTATAAATAGGACTTCTCTTTTTTTCCATCTCTTTTTCCCTTAACTTTTGTTGCTTCTGACTGACCCACTCATGAATAATATCTAATAAAAATTGTATACCCCCGTCTGTGAATTATCACTTCCTTCACTGTCTGGCTTATAACTTCTTCAAATCTGGGAAAATTAGGACATAAAATTAACCTTGATGTCTTAGCTTTATCTGAGGAATTTTTTTTTTTTAGAATTTGACATCTCTATTCCTTTAGAGAATGAAAAAAAAACTTTTAGATTTTTCTTGAGACCTTTCCTCAGTAACACTTTCAGATTTCTCTTGAGACTTTTTTCTTGAAATTGTTTAGCAAATCTTAATAACTATCTATTTTTAGATTGGGTTGCAGGTACTTTTTTCTGGTATAATATCTTGGTTTAAGTCTTTAATACTGTTATTTTTATAATTCAACTTTGCAGGTCTCATTTCTGGTTCTAACAACTGTGATGCCTTGCTAGCTACATTTAAAAATCTTATACTATGCAAATTCCTCTAACTGCATGCCTCACAAATTATAGTTTATACAGTTAACTATAGAAGAACAAAGTCTTTAGTGCTTTCTATATTAACAAGCAAAAGAAAGGTAGGACCTCATCCTATTGGCAGTGTGGAAGTCCCTTCTTGAGAATTTGTTGGATAGCCTTTTATTCTACCTCCCTTCCTGTGGATGAGATTCCATGGAGGAAAACTGATCCAGCCCCTGGATTCTTGTTTTTCCTTCACCTGACCTCCCAACCATTCTTCAATATTTCAACTTTACATCAACTTTTTAACTTTTGCACTTTCTGCTTTGTTTCCTCCTGGGTTTTGGCACCAAAAACTGTAAAAATATCTACG
>NC_056732.1:1621258927-1621308927 GCF_019279795.1 Protopterus annectens
ACCATATCCCCACTGTAGTGGGATGTTGGAGTTAGAATATATTAGTAACAGGGGGTGTGGGGGTGCAGTCCACCACAGGGAGGGTGCAGGGGGGCTTGCCCCCCTGCAAAAATGTGATATGTTATATAGGAGTCTGATTTACATCAGCTCCTATATGGCTATCATGTGATGGTTTCGGTAATAATGCCAACTCAAATGTGTCGATCATTTGGGTCGACATTGTGGCCATTCAGAATGTTTCTGCTCAGTTTTTCTTTTCATTGTTTCGAACGGCAAATGTTTTGCCATTTGAACAAATGATAGTAAACCCACACACACACACACACACACACACACACACACACACACACACACACATATATATATTTAAGTGTGTGTGTGCGTGTGTGTGTGTGTGTGTGTGTGTGTGTGTGTGTGTGAGTTTGTAGATTTTATATGCATTCAGGTTTAAATATATATATATATATATATATATATATATATATATATATATATATATAGGGAGAGTGAGATACTGATAGAATATGTATACATATATGTCTGTATCTGTAGACATTTTTTGAGTGGGGAGCAACAGACTTTCACTCTACTTAACTAAGTGTAAGAGCATGCCCAGTGGGGTTTTGGTAGTTATAACCTGACTCCAGCCCACATCTGTCTGTACTCCTGTACACATAAAATATGACATCTGTCCCTGTTCTGCACTGCTGCTCATCACTAAACTTGGCTATGACTTCCTTCAGTTGTGTGACAAAATTAATATGTCACAAAGGTTAATAATATTGCACCACACGCAAGACTGACGGTCTGTAAAACAAAAGGTAGTACTACCTCACATCCAAAATAAGTGGTTATGTCTAGATTAGAACCCTGAATGCTACTATACAAGCTAATTGCCCCAGTCCATTGAGCCATACAAGCTAATTTGGGATGTACCTCACTAGACACCTGCAACAACTAGAAAGACCACAGAAGTACCTCACTAAGAGGATTAAGGGCCTTAAACAATTACCCTATGAAGTACGACTAAAAAAGCTCCAGCTCTTCTCAGTCGCCACTGCCTGCTCAGAGGTGACCTATGCCTGACCTATAGGTCCATGTCAAACCCTGAACTAATGGACATGCTTCACCTCAAAAAAACGAGATCCCTCAGAATCACTCGTTCTAGCGACTTGAACCTATGTACAACAATAAACAGGACATGCTGGAGGGATAGATTCCTGTCCCAGCGACTCCCCTCACTCTAGAATAGAATCCCAATCCATATTCGACAGAGCTCCTCTCTGACCCTTTTCAAGAGAAATCTTGATGACTGGATGGGTAATCGTAAGTTCTACCTTGGGATCACTTCAGGAGCCCTGTTGACAGAGGTTACTAATCTAATGGGGAGGCGAAAGCCATCACTCTGTGGCTAGGCTTATAAATGCCCATGGGCAGATAGCCTAGTAATTACCTATGAACCTATGAACCTATGAATTAATAGATAGCAAGCATTCATCACACATTCAGCTGCAGACATGCGTATATAGTTATTCCTGTGCTAAGTAAGATATAGAGAATGTATGATCAATTTCTTTGTTGCTGTCCTGAGACTGCCTGGCATGCTGCTATACCACTTTTGAGTTCGTGTTACAGCAGTTTAAAGGGAACACTGCTGTGTTTGGGGTGGTGGAAAACCCCCACTTGCTCTGCTGGGATACACAGTAGTCTGACTATCATGTCACCCCACTGTCTAACATCTTCCTTGACAAATGTACCAGAACTCTATTGCAGAAGGTCAGCATGAGTCTTCCATGCATGGGTCCTAGTGAATAATTCTGGAAACAAGGTACTGGAATGGGTATATGTAGTCCCCTGTGGATGGAATTTCTGTGCAAGTAGCCCACTTTACTTACTTGCATAATGTACCAGATCCATACATACAATGCCATATCATTATAATCCTTATGAGTACTGTGGAGGATATGGACTTACCTTGCAAATGCAGCAGTTGACACAACCATAGAGCAGGGCATTCTGTACCTACTCATGAATTGACTATATAGTACTTGCACTATACCACCAATACATGAGTAGGTATAGATTATGTGGGTTTCCTGCCATCATTTTTCATTTCTGTATGTGAGTAGGAGTAAGGTGTCAGTCCCTAGAGCCCTAGTTTGTCAGTGAAAGTGCTCTGCTTTGCCTCTTACTCAATGCCAGGGCATACTGAGCATGCGTACATCTGCCTACAAGAACATCAGCAGGGAATTCCTCCTCTGAGTGCTGCTGTGACTGTGGCTGTGGTGATCTAGGCATTGATGTCGGGATGTGTAGCCCTTCCCTTTGCTGCTCATGCTGCAGCTGTTTCTGCAGGATCATATTATGTAACATAGCATATACTGTGAAGATATGTGCTGGAGAATACTGCACACCCCCCCACCCAGATATATCTAGCACTAGAACCATGACTTCAGCAGCCCAAACACATGCTCTTTGCTGTTCCTAGTTTGTGTGTGTGCCTCATTATGGCATTCTTCTGTAGGTGTGTGTGCATTTCTGATGGGTGTCATCATCCACATTTCCAGGGCGTAGCCAACATCTCCCAGTAAATGGCCATGTGGGATGTCCACCCTTGCAAACATCTGGTATGGCTGTGATGTTCACCAGATATGGAAGTCAGGATAACTGCCAGGGCTGCCAGCATACACATTCAGGATAATCCCCTGAGCATTGCACACAACCTGGCAGTTGGAGTGGTACCCCTTGCGTTTAACATAGATTCTACCCTGCTCACCAGGTGGAGCCTTGATGGGTACATGGGTGCATTCACCTGCCTAAATTGTAATTAACATAATTTAATAGCCCTACCTTGGTGCGCTGCATGCCACTTTGCACTGCATCACTCAGCATGGCTTATTCACTCCTAAAGAATCATCACTGTCATGTGACTAGTCTGCTGCATGTACATGTTAAACTTTGTATGAACACCCTCAGTTATGTGGCTTGCCATGCAAACATGTGGACCGGTTCTTAAACAATTCCTAAAAGTAACGAGACCCACCCCCTGCTGACATCCACGTCCAGTGGTAATATCAACAGGGTGTAGCAGCCTACATGGAAGGGATCTGCAGACACACTTGCTCCTTTTAGCAGTTCAACAAATTCAACTTATTTGCATACATATCTGGGTCTGGGCTGACAGCCTGGTAACTACACAGTTCATAGCAATATGACCTAGGCAACAGCACCAATGCAATGCCCTATAAAACATTTCTGACAAGTATTATAAAATACTAAAATACTTATTTTTCCTTTATTTTTATTTTTCAATTAGGCATGTTTGTGCACTGTGGCACACAGCACAAACATGCCCAAATCATTAAAAGAATTTTTTTATTTTTACATATTCCCTTGCATTTTCAGACATCATAAATGCATTTTTCACAGATCACTGTATGTGATTGCACCACTTCAGGGGAGGTATGTCCACATTTGTGGATTTTTATATCCTCTTCTTTCTGTAGATACTTCTGTACGGGAAACATTTCTGCATAGACTACAGACATAGACACAGGCTCTTCATGGATGCCTTTATGCTTGTTGGATCACTCCACCTGGGTCATTTGCATAAGTCACCAGCTTATGAGGTAATTTGCATTACACTGAACTTTTCTAGTCTGCATGTGCTTGCCCACTGCTAAGAGGCCCTTACTGAATTTAAAATCTTTTGTGCTCATGTATGCATTGCGATGTGATGCATACACAAAACAAATCATGTAGGCTTTATTGAATCCCTCCACTTCTATTTAATTTATTAAATTTCTTTCAAAAGGTCACAGAAGCAGTGGATATGAGTTAATTTGTCCATAAATATATGGATTATGGTCAAGGTTTTTGGCATTATACCCCATGGTGGCTTTGTAAATAAACTCAAAGACCAATTTACGGCATTTGCCAATGACTGTACGGTAGACACTTTGTTATATAGATTGCAAATTGGCTGAAAGTTAGAATCCACTTAAGTAAGGTGCCAGGTGCCACTTCAGAAAGTAACAAAGTAACTAGCAGGCTACTTCAAAGCTCAGTGATGGGTCACCTTTCTTTTAGACTAAACTTTTCTGACCTCCATGCTGTAAACCCAGGACTATGGTTGGGCAAATTTATCGATGACTGTAAGTTGTTATCTTTTGACTCCATCTAGATGCAAAATTATTGCAGCAAGAACTAATTCTTAAAAATCAATGATGTTTAGAAAAAAATGGCTTAAACTAAATGTAAAACAAATGCAGTGTTTTCAAATTTGGTAAATGCCCTCTGGCTACAATACACAATATAATCAGTAGCCCACTCCAAACAGACACAGTAGTCAGGGACCTTTCCATAGTGATCAGTAACTCCCACTCCTTTGACTACAAAGTAAGAAGACATAGTCAGAAAATCCTTCTATCTAGTGCAACTAATTTGTAATAGATGCATGGAATCAGGAATATCTGACAGGACTAAATCAACATCCAGAAGGAAGAGTAAACCTGTCTGGTGGACATCTGCAATAAATAAACTCTATAACAAAAAGAAAAGGTTGCTGTCCAAGACCAAGAAGGAGCAGGTGCCCAACTGGAAGCAATGTCTCCTTAGCCTGAGCAAGCAAATAAGAGTACTAGTGAAATCCTCCAAAGCAAACTTCGAGTGGAAATTGGCAGCATCTACTAGAGTCAATCATAAGGCCTTCTTCACATATGTCCGCAACCTCAAAGGAAGCACCCAGATCTGTTCAGAACTGGTAGTCAAGGACACAACATATACAAATGCAGTAGAACAAACTTGCTGGCTGACAGATTCACTGAAAACTTCACCCCTCTGCCACCCTCATCAGTAAATCAGGACATCCCCAGTACCTGCCCCCCCCTCCTCTTATATCTAGGGAACAGGTCATCACTGCTCTCTTAAACGCAAACAATACAGCCTCCATGGGACCCAATAACATACCAGGCTGCATCCTATGTGAACTCAGGCAGGAACTTGCAGCACCATTAGGTGCCCTATTCAACCAAAGCCAGAATATCGGCTTAATCCCAGCTGAGTGGAGGGCAGCAACTGTCATCCCTTTACACAAAGGTGGAGTGTCCACCAATCTGGGAAATTATAGACCCATCAGCCTAACTAGCCTGATCTGCAAGGCCATGGAACTGATTATCATGAACCTCATTAATGAAGACAATGGCAACCTCGAAACACTTGATCCCACACAGTTTGACTTCGTCAAGGGAAGGTCATGTCTCTGAAATTTGGTTGTCTTCTGTGAGATAATCACCAAAGCCATAGACGAGGGGAAGACAGTGCACACCGCCTACCTTGACCTGGCCAAACCCTTTGACAGTATTCCCCACTCGGGCATAATAGATAAACTCTCTCAACTAGGCATCAATCTGTATGTTATCAGATGGGTAGCAAACTGGGTCACTGATAGAATCCACCTAGTCAAAACAGGGGAAGCCACCTAAATCAGTAGACCCATAACAAGCAGCATTCCCCAGGGTTCAGTCTTGAGGCCTCTGTTACTTGAGATATACTTTTCTGAGGTGCAGTCCAAAACCAGTGGGCTATGGCTGACCAAGTTTGCAGATGAATGCAAGCTAGGTGCTGTCATCAATTCCCCTATTGATTTGGACATCCTCCACGAGGGTCTCACCCAAACAAATGACTGGTGCCAGAAACATGGCCTCAAACTGAACGCCAAAAAATGCATCATCATGCCTTTGGGGGAGAGTGATGTCCCCACAAAATAACACATTGATAATAAGGTCCTAAGCACACAATCAGTTGTGAGGGACTTGGGCACCCAGGTTGATAGCAAACTGACTTTTTACCACCGTATTGCCTCCATCTCATTAGTAAGGTTATCTCATCCAGAGAAAAGGTGGTCATAACATCCCTGTATTCTTCCCTTACAAGACCCATTATTGAGTACAATGCCCCCTTCATCATGTACCTCACAAATCACATGCAGCAGCTGGAGAGACCACAGAGGTTTCTCACTAGGAGAATCCAGGGTCTCAAATGACTACCATATACAGATAGGCTAAAAGCTTTATCCCTCTACTCAGTTTCATACAGACTCCTCAGAGGTGATATCTGTCTGGCATACAAGGCGATCACTGACCCCACCTTGATTGGACTGCTGCATATCTGCAAGTCAAACTCCACTCGAGTAACTTGCATGCTCAGCCTCAACCTGGTCTGTGACATCAACAGGACTTGTTGGTGTGACAGATTTGTGTCCCAGAGACTCCCCCATCTATGAAATAGACTCCATCTCCATGTCAAGCAGAGTACCTCTTTATCCCTTTTTAAGCGCAACCTGGATAACTGGATGGGAAACAGAAAATATAACCCTGGGATTTCACCCATGTCCCTGCTGGACAGGGGCATCAGCTGCTAACTTGTCTAAACATGGGCTCAAGTCTTGGCTAGGCTTATAAGGGCCTCAGGGAAAATAGCCTAGTAACTTCCTATGATCCTATGATTCAGGTCAAAAGAAGTTACTGTCCGTTTGTACTCAGCCCAAATAGACCATTTGCATAGTACACTGCCCCTTTCAACATACATCTAGACATATTACTTAGAAAAGACCCAAAGGTCTATATATATATATATATATATATATATATATATATATATATATATATATATAATTATCTTTGAGAAATGAAAATTACTTCAAACGTGTGCTTACTGACAGAACTGCTCTGATTTATTAGATATTACAGCTACTTAAAATCATGTACCTTTTTAGGCTTTTTATTAATGGGTTTTACCTAATATGACTCAGGTAATCACTTTTAAAATATAAACCTCATAGCATTTGTTTGATTTATCACCATTTAGTAATATACATGGCTCACAATAATGTAAAGTCATAGTGGAATTCAAAGTGAATCTTAACATTTTATTCAACAAAATATAACTCTTGGTGCACAGAAAGGAACATTATAAATAAGAACTGAGTGATCTGTTGAATAAATAATATTTATTTATTTATTTAGTGGCATTTGATTGCTAGGAAAGTCCAACTGGGTAGAAGCCCATTTTCAGGCTAGCCCAGGAAGAAAAGCTCCGAATTAGTACAAAACATTGTAAAAATAATAATTTTGCAATTTTCAAAAATAAAAAAAAACATTGGAAGTTCAAATAATTATAACAAATTAGACATAGGGCAGGATTCACGAAGCCTCCGTGTAAGAGTTACAAGGCTTACACGGAAGCTGCAGTTAAACGGAGTGACGTCAGCATGCCATGCATATGCATGAGGGCATGCTGAATCACACCTAAGGCTAACACGGTCCATGTAAGAAAGTAGGGGGCGTGTCCGTAGGGCGAGCCCTGCAAACGGACACGCCCCCAGAAGAGTAAAAGTCCCGAAAGTAACCCCCATGACAGAGTCCATGTAAATGTGAATAAACACAACACAACACATGCCCCCACAGACTATGAACATAAAATGTATAAATGAACATCTTATATTTTTTTTTATAAGTTGTAAAGATGTTTGCCCGTGAGTGCGCCCATTTGCGCGGGTGTGCCCGGCGCTCAGCCACAGTTAGCAGTCAGTGGAAAAGCATATAAGAACTAAATGTGCAAAGTAAGCCAAGAAGCAATAGCGTAGTGGTAGAGACGTTGGCTGAAGAGGAGGCAGTTATGGTTCGAGCCCCCACAACATCAATTTTTATTTTGAGTGAAATAAGCACGAAACAATTCCCTGACATATATGTACATATATAAAATTATATTTTATGTAAAATGTAATGAAATGGGCCATGTATTTTGAAGAAATGTGAAATAATAAAAAATAAAAAAAATGTCAGATGTGCCCATAGCTGAGCTACACTCTAACAAGTTGAGTATATCTGCCCGTAGGTGAGCAGTGTTTTAACAGGTGTAAAATGATTGCCCATGGTGAGCAGTGGTTTAACAGGTGTAAAATGAGTGCCTGGGGTTGAGCAGTGTTTTAACACACTGAAACTATGTGCCCGTAGCCGAGCTGAGCGTAATATGCGTGCTGATAGCTAAACGGCGTGTAAGGCAGCATGCCCCGTTTGCTCAGAGCTGTGTGCCGCGCCAACAAGCTAACAGGCGGGCAACGTTGAGCAAGCTGTATCAAAACTGCCTTTACACAGACACAACTCCTAGCCTGTGTAGACAGTCATAAAATATAAAAAGCAATGGCCAGACTCGAACTCAGGATACCATGCACCATAGTCAAAGTACTGAACCACTAAGCCATGACAGTTGCTCTTAGAAATGCAGTAATAGCATATATATAGGAATGAATGGAAAGAGGAGCATGACAAAGCAGGTTTTGTGAAGCTGATACAATTCCAAAATGGCCAATCACAGATAAGTGCGGGAAAAACGGCATATATAAGCCCCATAGGCGGGAATACACAGCATAACCGATTGTGGAATCGACTTGCAGTCAGGATGGCAGGTGTAGGAGAGGGTGGTTGCTTCCGAGCACAGAGGTGGGGCATTGAGGAGTCCAAATATATGGTTTGGCTCCTCGTCCATGATCATGAGGCCCAACTCATGCAGGGCCAGGTCCTGTGGGGAGCATATAGGGCTGAGGCATGGGACCGGTTGGCACATGATCTCACCAGTGCCACAGGAATACCAAGGACTGGTGAACAGGTCCGTCACCACCATGCAGACCTGAAGAGACGGAAGCAGGACCAACTGAACCGTTGGATCCAGGAGGCCCGGCAAATGCCCAACGCCCCACTACTGAGTAAGTTACATGTAATTATTTATGTAAGAAAGTAACCTAGCTGATATTATGGAGATGTGTATTCCAATATTACTTCATTTATATTGCAGCTGCAGGTGTCCGTTCTGTGAACTGTCGAGCCTATGCCGATAGGCTGGTGCAGTTGCACCACCAGGCAGGTCAGTAATTCTCTCTCTGTAACTGTAAAAAAATATAAGTATGACAGCTTGCAAAAGAGTGCAGTGTAGTCACTTATTAATAAAATGTGCAAGTAACAGTGTAAGAGAGTTTGCAAGTATTGCTCAATTACAAAAGTGTGATGCAGCCTGTAATCCAAAAATAAAAATGAAACAAGTCTGAAATAAAGATGTCCCACCTGTAATATAATAGTACATAACCTGCAGCAGGCTGAAAAGTACAGCTACAGAAGCTGAGTAAAACACGTGTGAAATATATCCCTGTTTAAATTCTGAAACATGACATAAGTGAGACTGTTGGAAAGGATTGTTATAACTAAAAGTAAAACATGTCAATAAAGCCTAGAATTAAGTACCATCCTGAATTGTAAAAATAAAACAAGTGAGAGAGTGTGAGAAAGAGGTATAAATCCACCAATAAAGTAGTAATAACTCCTGAATAAAGTATACTGCAGTCAGTACAGAATGAAATGAATGTGACAGGCAGAACCAAACAGCAACATGTGTTGAAAAAAGTACTGAAGCTGGAATGTGTGTCCCAAAATCTGGATATGTTGCTCTCAGTTTGCAATATGCAGATAGTATGGTTGTATGAAATACCAAACATCCACAGTTGTCTATAGCCATATAAAGCAAATGTAGCAGGATGATGTAGCTGAACAGAGCCAGATATGAATGTGTATGAATAAATATGAAATGTATATTGATGTAGCAGTAACATTCCTATCACCAACCTGAATAAGTTGTCACAGAGGAAACTGTAGTCAGACCTGTAGTGTATATATATATCTGCAGCTAGTAGAAATGTACAGCATATGTATAGGTATTTGAAGTTGTTAATGAAATATTTCTTCACCCTACCCTATAACCACAAATAATCCATTCTACGTGAAATGGGTATTTGCATTCACAATTAACACCCCTGGACATTTGTCCTGTTGGTTCATACATATTTGCATGTACGTTGATGCATGTGCCCTGTTCATACATCCAAACCTGATGGCCTGTTGCCATCAATCAACCCTGCATGTTGTTGGATTGTGTATTGTTGTTCAAATTATGCATGTGTTACACTTGCTGTTCAATGGCTTGAATTTATGGGTGTTTGGTTAATGGGAATACTAATGCATGCTATTACAACTAATTGTGAATGGTATAGTACATTACTAACCCAAATTGTCATAAAATAATGCAAAACATAGGACGACAGGGAAGGCGGGTTCCAGCAGACCCACCTCTCCCACCTCAGCTGGCGAGTGCACCTGGCAGTAGTGCCCAGGCCGGACCCTCCTCCGGTGGCCCTGTGCCACCTGTAGGTGGAAGCACTGCAGGAGATGGGGCTCGTCCCCCCTCTGCAAGCGTGGCCAGAGGAGAACATCCACTCACCCTCCATAGTGTCCGGACTGTGGTGCATAGGGAGATCTGGCACGCTGTGCTTGGGCCCCTATGCCAGCTTGAGGCACGGGTGGCACAACTCATGGGCGTGCCTGCTTCCTGGCCTACACAGCCCCCAGCACAGCCCCATCCTGGGCAGTGGAGGCACAGTGGCAACTGCCCATGGGTGGGGATCTCAGTTCCACTGTTGCCATCTGTGGGCTCATAGGCTCGAGATATCCAAACATCCATCCCCGTCAATTGTGTAACCCCCCCACATGTGTCATACACCACCCCTGTATGCGTCTTGTTTGTCTTGTCTGTTAACCTCCCCTACCTACCTCCCCAGCTATACCGACTTCCTGTACCTGACATACCACTCTCACCTGAAAAAAAAAAGGGCACTCTGTACCCACAAAAAAATTACGCCCCATACATAGCTGCCCATTTTGCACACATGTCTGCTGGACATGTAAACTGACAATTACAATTGGCTGTACAACAAATATTATTGTTGTCCTCACACCTCTCTCAGGGGTGGAAGGTTTCAAATTTCACACCAAATTACAAACATATGCACAGCTGTTGCTGACGAAGAAATGGGCAGCTATGGGCCTTTCCTACATCCCTCCTGCAAAACCCGAGCTTGTTTTCCTACTGTCCTACCCTCTTTGTGCCCCCTTTTTCACCACTTTCCTATCTCCCCATTTTCTTTTCTTTAAAAGAAAATAGCGCGGGTGTGCGTGAGAGTAAGCACTTTTAAGCAGTAATAAGCGGGTGTGCGCGAAGCTAAGCGGCAGTGCGCATGCATGAGCTCCGCGCAAACCAGTGCTAACCCGCTTACAACTGCTTAAAAGTGCCTTAGTCACTCTGAATGACAAGGCCTGTAGTATTCTCAGCAGCAAAATAAAATATCTCCCTCAGTCTCAAACCCAGGACCTTGGAAACATTAGTCTGCATGACTTACCACTAAGCCATGACTGCTATACAAGAACATTGTGCTGAAAGAAATATATCATAAAATAGTAGGAATTAATGTAAAGGGAATATAGCAAGTCTAGTACACAAAGCATGTCATGTATATTTACTGTCAAATCTAGTGGCTTTGTAAAATAGTACTGTGTGCTGAGAAACAGTCATGCTAGTTGGTAGCTACAAGGTAATAATGTCACTAGCATTTGGCAAGCCACACACATACTCAGAGCAGGATAAACACTGCCATAGTTGAATAGTTAAGAGATCAGACATAGCAACTGTGACTGAGTTACAGGGATATCCCTAATGTGAAAACAAATGTCAACTGTGCCCCACTGACACCCTGTCAAATGTACTAACAGTAGGCAGAAAGGTGTAACGACACATGCAGTGGTAACTATGACTGACTGAAGGTATGCACCACCTGCACATCACAAATGGTGTACTAATACATATGCTTGAAATAACCCACAGTCACAACTGCAGAATATCAGAATATGTCATTGGAGTAACCCACTGCTATGTACCATTCCATGAGGCTGATAAAAGATGCTCCAGAGAGTATCTGAGGCCTGCTCAGCAGCATGATCAAATACCCTTGTAAGTGTCAAGGCCCACACCATGGCCAGACCACACTGCATGCAGTAACACCCTACCACAACAAACACATAGGGAATTGCTGCCCAAACAGATTTAGCAAGTATTACAAGCTGTGAATGTAAATGGAAAATAGGAAAGCCATAGCAACAGATTACAGGAAAGACACCTAGCAGGCATACAACGAGTGAATGTAAAGGCCAAATATTGAAGCCATAGCAACAGATTGCAAGAGCCACTGCTATATACCAGCTACACCATAATCCACACAGGAAAGCACACACACCCATTTACACAGTATTACTAGTCGTAGGTGTCAGTTTACATACACACGGAGAAGAGGACACTGGAGGAAGGAATACTCAGCTTACAGAACAACATGCATTGCAGTGTCTAAAACACAGCCTGAAATATGAGAGACATACCAACCCTTACACTCACAGAACAATGTCGACAGCAAACCAGCATGGTCCCCACCCTGATAATCTGAAAGGGCTACGCCTACCTAACAGACCTTTTTATAGCATAGTCCTGTAATCACAGTGAGAACTGCAATCACTACACAACAGGCTGCATGCAATTAGTAAATGCTGGCTAACAATTGGTGCAGAGGCCATCACATGGACATGTGCAGATACCTACAAAAGCATCCTGTACTCCCAGTCCACACATGCAATACTTTCATTGCACCCGCTGGAGGTATAGAGAGAGAGAGAGAGAGAGAGAGAGAAAGGGAGAGAAAAAAAAGAAAGAAAGAAAGAAAGAAAGAGAAAAAAAAAAACCTGTAACAACAAAACAAAGAGGCTGACAGCAGGCCAAGTAACTGCAAGCATATGCAAACAGCTGCAACAAACACAGGCAATGTAAAGTACTACTATAATACTCTACATACTGTGAACCCTCCAGATGTGTTATTGGTCTGTATCTATGTATATGAAGATGTGCATAGGGCCGGGGACATACTGCAACTGTCACTGAAGGCTCCACATACATATGTATGTGACAGTAGCTATGTGCACATAGCAATGTAGGTTGTAGTGCAATGTACAAGTAGGTTGTACAGTAATGGATGTTCAGCAGTACGTTACTGTGTGTATACATATGTGGAACTAAAAAGGAGTATATATATATATATATATATATATATATATATATATATATATATATATATATATATATATGTATAATGTATGTATATTATATATATATATATATATATATATATATATATATATAAAATGTGCATATGTGTATACATAGATAGAGAGGGATGTAGAAATACATAGACATATATAGTTTCACAGTGTCATAGTTTAGTACTAAGCTATTTGCAGACAGTGTATAGAATAGATTTATAAACTTGCGCCTTTGTATAGTAGTGACACAGTGAAGACCCCCCTACATAATAGCATTAGTTTACTGTGCCTCTGTCTAGTAGTGACACAGAGATGACCCCTGCTGTAAACCTATGATCTCCCATCCACTCGTCAAGAATGCACATGAAGAGTGTCAGTGAGGGTCTCTGCTTAACATGAACTGGGATCCTGTTCCACAGTATGGGAAGCCTCTTAGTGATGGATCTGTCCCTACAGTATGTCCTATTCATATGTGTGCTGAGGTTTAAATCTGTAGCTGTTGCAGTTCTGATGGATTTGGATTGTATGAGGTGGAGCATGTCCATCAATACCTGATTGGACATGGCCTACTACATCAGGCACAGATCACCCCTACGTAGGCAGTATGCTATGGAATAGAGCATGAGTTACGTTAGTCAGGCAGCATATGAAAGTTGTTGGAGACCCTTGATCCTCCTGGTGATGTACTTATGGGGTCCCCCTAGCTGTTGCAAGTGCCAGGTGAGGTACATACCAAATGGGGCATAGTTCACAGTCATGGGCCTGATAAGGGACGAGTATAGGGGTGCAATGACCCCTTTTGATCTGGATGTGAATCCCTTCATGATAAGGTGGGCAAGGTAGGAAGTCTATCCAACCACTTTGGCAACGTGGGTGTCAAATGAGAGGTCAGCATCGATCAGTGTCACCAAGTCTCCGATTACTTTGTCTATACTCAGTGGGTTACTGTCTATGTGATAATATGTGGGTACCTTGTCCATCCAAAAGGGTATGAGTATACATTATGTGGCATGCAGTTTAAGGCCATGACTCCAGCACCAGTTGTCGGTGTCCATGAGGCCTGTCAGTAGCATGTATGTGTCAGCTGGTGTATCGACTATGGCGCCTAGTATGCAGTCATCTTTGAACATCGTCAGCCACTACCCTCCCATTTCTCCTTCCACATCTGAGAATTATATGCCAAACATGAGCGGTCCCAGGAAAGAGCCCTGTGGGACACCACTTGTGACTGGCTCTGAGTCTGACATGGCAACAGTGAGTTTGACTGTAGGGTTTCTATCCGTTAGCTGGTTTGCAACCCATCTTGTGACATATGGATTCACATTTCAGCTGTTGATCATGTCTATGATGCCAGAGTGCGGTATTGTGTCGAAAGCCATAGACAAGTCCAGGTAGGCTGTATGGACCGCTGTGGACTCGTCAATGGCTCTAGTGACCAACTTGAAAAGGTCAACCAGGTTCATAAGGCAGGATCTGCCCTCTACAAAGCCAAACCGGGTGGGATCAAGTCTCTAAGTTCCCAATGTCTATGTGTATGAGTTCCATAATGATCCTTTCCATAGCGTTGCAGACCAGGCTGTTTAAGCTTATGGGGCGGTAGTTACCAGGGTCTGTAGAGGTGTCTCCTGTGTGGAGTGTGACTACTGTTGCTGTATGCCAGTGTCCAGGTACATATGCTGTAGTAAGGCTATGGTTGAATAGCATTTAATGTGCATGTGTAGCTCCTCTTGGAGTTCACGTAGCATGCAACCTGCAATACTGTCGGGTCCCATTGATGCTGTGGGTGGTTCCCAGCTGGACATCTGAGATGACAGGGAGGTTACAGTCAGCTGGGATAAGTAATTCCTCATGTGTGGGTGAGGGAGGGGAGAAATCTGCACTGAACCTGTCTGCCAGAATGTTGGCATTATCTGTGTGTTCAGTGTAGCGTTTGTCACTGTGAACTAACTGTGAACATATCTGAGGGTTCCCACCCAGGTGTGTAACATAGCAGAAGAAGGCCTTGTGGTCATCTGTAGTGTCCATAATGATGTCCCTGTCATTGTTGGCCTTGCATGTTTGTACGACAAAACGTATCTTTCTACTACTGCTGATCGGAGATGCCATAGCTCTATGGAATTATGCTCTGCCGTGCAGTAGCTACCTTCTGTTGTTATACAATTTGTTCAATGCTGGGGTCCACCAGACAGGACACCTGCCCTTGGTGGAGAGGGTTATGGTTTTATTTGTGATTGCATGATCCATGCATTCTTGGAGATGTCCGTAGAAATCATATGTGAAGGTGTCTGCATTATGGGAAGTGGTTTCCACTGGCCCAGTGGGCATTAAGGATACCAACTCAGTTATAAGAAGTGTAAAGTCGGCATGTGAGAGGTTTCCCACTGTAGTCTTTTGTGTTGTGGGGGAGGTGGGATATGTATATCCAGGGGGATTAGTCTGTGGTCAGATGTGACTAGTGAGGGGTATATTTCCGGTGTGTAGCACATTGTCCCCATGTTTGTGTTGATCAGGTCTAGTATATTATCTCCTGTTGTGGAAGAGGTGACTAGCTGTTCCATTGCATTTGACTTAGTGAATTCCGGGAACCTTTGGGCTAGGGTGTTTGGGGTAGAATAATGCACCCAGTGTATGTTAGGGTAGTTGAAGTCTCCCAATATGATGGTGTGTGGTGGGACATTCATATCCTCCAATGTCTTCAGGAAGGCTGATTGTGGTTCCTGAGATTGGGAGGGTGGTCTGTAACATGCTACCAGTTGTATAGCAGGTTTGCCTACGGTTATCTGCACCTGTATGGTCTGTGATGCTTCATGTGTTGCCACTAATCTGGAGGTGTGGGTGTCCTTCATGAATATGGACACACCCCCTCCCTTTTTGTTTTGCCCCGAGTCCTGGGGCCAAAAAGCATGATACGGGGTATAGCCTGGTACCGCTGGTGTGCTCTCAGGAGCCTTGAACCAGGTTCCCACTTACTGCACAGACATCGAGATTAGTAGAATATGTACGTACAGATATATGTAATACACACATACATATATAGATATCTGTAGAGACATATACATATACAGATAGATCTGACTGACAACAGATATGTCTGTATATGACTATCTCTCTCACTCTGTCCCACCCCCTCACACTCTCACTCTCCCTGTGTCTCTCTCTCACTCTCTCCCCACATCTATATGTATATATCTACATCTATATATACATATTTTATATACATATATACAAACATATATATATCTATATACAGATATAAATATATCAATATATATATATATATATATATATATATATATATATATATATATATAGACTGTGTGAGGCACATGAGTGCAGATGTCTTGCAACAGGTGCCTGGTGTCAAAGGCATGGAGTGAACACCGGTGTGGATACTGGAGCACCATACCCCATTCAAAAACACTGACACCAGTAACCACCACATATGTACATGCCTGCCCACCACTGCATGTGTCAGGGGGGAACAGGGGCAACAAGTGTACAATAGGCTCCACATTGATATACACAGTGGCACACTAGTCCTGTAATACCTGTACATGGAATGTGTCAGCGGACATGGTGTGTTAGCTATGGACATGTAGGTCACTGTACCCCTCCACACCCCACAATGTCCTACACGGTATGTACCTCCCATGACAGCTACAGATATGGAGAAGGACACAGACATATGCAAGTAACTGTGTCAATGCACTCAAACACCACAGAGTGCACACAGACTACCTACATAGAAGTTACCACTGCTGGATATACATAGTTCGGTCACACCCATGACAGTTGTCTAACAACCATGGTAACACCTCCAACATCCACAACACAAATTACCTATGTCTGTCGTCCTTGTCACTGCAGTATAGAGCACATGGTGGAGGTACAGGACCCTACCCACAGATACGACATACCCTGTAGTAGACCACACAGAATTAAGATGCAAAGCTCCCCATGAATAGATGTCAGACATACCCCTGCTGAATGTTATGCAGATAGGTAATATGCCATATGAGTCACCCTGTGTAACTGTTTGTAAGGAGCAGGTACGATCATAACACGTGTCACAAGGGGCAGGGTAGCATAACAGTATGCTGCTGTAGGCCCAGGGCCAAAAGCACACTACCTACCTAAGACACAATGCACACCCATGAACACATTGCAAATGGGATATGTGAGGTGGAATGGGTGTGCTAGTGACTGGGTGCATGTTGTGTACTGGTGTGATTGCTCACCATGACTGTCTCTCTGTCATGGTAGTGTGTGTCCTTGGTGTGAGGCCAGAGACAGGTGTGTGAGGTATTGCGATCAACACATACTACATTGCCATATGTTGTGCTGTGTTACCCTGTATGCCACTGTGGTGTAGGTAGGGTTATGGCAAGTAAGAGTAGTGTGCATTACCAGTGAAATATGTAACGTGCATTGTGTGCAGTGCATGGGCTGATAATGTTCTCCATACAGTACCTTGATACAAACCCCTAGTGTGAGGTTGTGTATTGTACCTGAAACAGTGTGTTGACTGCTGCAGTATACTAGTCTGTCGTATGGAGTGTGCCAGGTACTGTTGCACAGTTGTCGGATGAGCACTGATATCTTGTCATTTACATGTGTATCCCCCAATAGACAGACAGATGCTATATATGGTGCTTAAGTTATATCACTGCAGTCGAGTATTATGTGTATTATGTGTGCCATAGTTTTCTGACAGTTATTGCTGACATATTTTCCTTCTCCTTTTCAGGGCTATGGTTCACCAGCGGAACCCTGTCTACTCTGCTGCAGAGGAGGAGGAGATACACCAGAGCCTGGTGCGGGATTTCACTGTACTCTTTTCCTGCACCAGCAGGAGAGGGCTGCACTGTGGCAAGACCTGGTCCGTCGGGTAAATGACATAGGCACACATAACCGGACATATGAGCAGGTACGCCATCACTGCAGTGATTTAATTAGAAATGTCCGTCAGCATGCATCGGATATCCACAGGCAGCAGCTTGCCACAGGTGGTGGGGTGGCTAGACATCCCCCCCTCACCAGACTGGAGGGACTACTCCTAAGTGTTGTGGCTCCAGCATAACAGCAACAGCAGCAGCATACATGTGTAATGATGGAGGCTGGAGCCACACAGCAGCAGGACACGGAGTGTGCAGGTAACATGCCATGTGTATACTTGACCATTCTGTGCACTGTTAGGTTATACATGTGTGAGGTGTGTCCTCATTTTGTAGCTGTAATCTTGGTAATTATTGTGCAAGAGTGATATCCTCAATATCTGCAGTACACCTGTGGAAGCTAACTGTTGCACTACTGAACTGTATCATGCCCACAGTATCAATGGCACAGTTGTGCCCACTGACAATAAATGTCTCTTTTCTGCAGGCCCCTCTGGTGTAACAGCAAGGCAGCCTATCCATGCTGGTGAGTGTGTAATACCATTACCTTCAATACTCTTGGTACTAATAGTAATAATAGGCTGAAGCAGTAGTGCAATGTGTTTGATTGCAGGTGTGTTTGTGTCTGTGGGTTGATATCTCATATACTGAGTTGTGTGCATGTGTGCATGTGTGCATGTGTGCATGTGCCCATGTGTGCATGTGCGCATGTGTGCATGTGCCCATGTGTGCATGTGCCCATGTGCCCATGTGCGCATGTGCGCATGTGAGCATGTGTGCATGTGTGCATGTGTGCATGTGTGCATGTGTACATGTGTGCATGTGCCCATGTGTGCATGTGTGCATGTGTGCATGTGTGCATGTGCCCATGTGCCCATGTGTGCATCAGTGGTGACATTGTGTACACATTGTAAACTGTGTTTCCTGTCTTACTAATTAGCAAAAGAACAAGCTGCAAGGAAATATGAATAACAACCAGAACTGAGAAAAACACACTTTATAATAGCAAAGCTCTCGGATAAAATCCTTCCTCAATACTAATACTAGTATTAGTATTGAGGAAGGATTTTATCCAAAAGCTTTGCTATTATAAAGTGTGTTTTTCTCAGTTCTGGTTGTTATTCATATTTCCTGTCTTACTCCCACAGGTTCTGGTGCTGCTCTGGTGTCGTGCAGCAGGGAACCTGAATCAGCTGCTGTGGATAGTGATAATGATGATACCTGTGTAATGGCACAGGTAGGTTTGCCAGGGTCCGTCATTGGTCAGCCAATTGACACTACACAGCTGTCGACCCCATCAATGCGCACAGTCATCCTATCAATACATCCTTTGTCAACAATGTCCCTAGGTGATGGACAGGATACAGTGGGCATTGACCAGGGTAATGTGGTACCGGTGGCACATGCATCCCCACACAGCAGCCATGGCCAGGGTCCTGACATGGTACCACGCAGGCAGACGTCCATGGGTTCTCTTGGGAGCATCCGTGGGCATACCACCCCTGTCAGACGTGCCCACAGAGGTCTTTCAACCTCAGCTATGTTTCGGGCTGTAATGCAGGCACAGTCACGTATGGAATGGTACACCAGACAGGGTCTGAGGGAGCTGGGAGCTGAGAGCATGTCGCACAGCCATGAGTGACAGTATGCGTGATGTTGCGGCTGCCATCCGCAACTTCACCGAGGTCATTGACAGTCATTGGGGGGATACATTAGATCTGTTCCACAACTACATGTCCATGAGCCAGGGCAATGGTGGACGGTTGAGGAGTCGACGTGGCTGTATGCCAGCAACAGCAACAGCTGGCAGCCGTCGTGGACGACAACAGGGCCGTGGCCACTCACATAGTGCCAGCAGCAGCCCCAGCAATGCTGAGTCTGTGCTGTCATCAGACCGCCCCAGGAGACCATGTGCATGTGGCACTGGACAGTCCCAACAGAGACCTGTCTCCAGTCAACAACCACCTGCTTCTGATGACAGTACCCAGTCTGGCTTAGTACCTGATATGGTCCGTAGCACCCCTGCCAGGCACAGGTACCGTGTCCGTGGCCACAGATGGTGATTTGTATGACCTGGCAGGTACAGTCTGTGGCTGTTCACAAACACCTGTATATGGCAGCCATGAGGTGGGACTGTGTGCATTCATTCACACATGCAAAGTGATAACACCTAGGGCTACCGCATACACGCACACACTGCATCAACATTGCCCCATCTTGTACTGCTGTCCCTCACCAACACACACACACACACACACACACACAGACATGTCAATTGGTTGTATCAGTGGCAGACTCAGGCATACCAGGTACACACCCTGTGCATATGATGAAACTGTGCCACCTCCTGCAATCTGCAA
This sequence comes from Protopterus annectens, assembly GCF_019279795.1. NCBI lineage: Eukaryota > Metazoa > Chordata > Ceratodontiformes > Protopteridae > Protopterus > Protopterus annectens. Next base: position 1,621,279,205 of record NC_056732.1, read on the forward strand.
AATCGGTGCAGGAACAGGTTAACATGGTGCTGATGCACAGGGTGAGTACATAGACGTATTGTAATAGTATGATGTTGACAACAGTACAGTGTAATGATAGCATTGTGGGTATATACCAGCATGCCTGATGCAGTTACAGTATGAATGTCATTGTATTGTTTTGTACACCCATAGTAATTACCACAGTCTTCTGTCTGCACATCTTTGCATACTGGTGGTGAGGCTGTGAAGGGATGGCCACCTACATGGGTAGCACAGGGGATACAACAATGTACATATTGATACTCAATGATGGCCATGTCAACTGCGAGTTGCATGCTGTTCAAACACGACTCTGCAATTCAGATGTTTCAGGATGTTGATATCTGTGCAGTACTACACAACAGGTTCAAGGCCCACAAGAGCACACTAGCACTACAAGGTCACACCTCATACCATGCATGACAGCACCAAAACACAGAACTAACTATGACAGGAGGGAGAGTGTCCATACATGTCAAGGATACTGTGGTGCCAGGACAGGTAGCATACATCATACTAAGTCTGGAACTGCTGAGTGAGGGCTCAGTGTCTATTATTTGACATGTGTATTATTACAGGTATGAGCACTTGGGTATCAGGCCAGTTATTCAACATTACGAAGGTACGTGGTCTATACACTTGTGTGGGGTGCGGCTGGGCCCAGCCCGTCTGACCTGTGAATGTCTGGGTACTGGCTTATAGTGCCTGCATATATGCACTGTTACCTACTGGAAGTCGTACACCTTGTTTGTTGTAGCATAGTCTACATACAGGCCTGCTGACTGTAGCTTTGTTTGTATGCATGTTTGCCTGTTATGTTCCTGAAACACTGATTCCACCTGCAGTGCAGATATACAGTGCCTCTGTGGATCCCTAGTGACATATGTGTTGCTTACTGTACTGATGTCCATGTGTCACTTGACAGAACATCACTGTTTGTCCTGTTTGCATGTAACTTGCCTGTAACACATTGCATATGACTTACCTCACATTTGCTCAAGACAGCATTCATATATGCCAGCACTAACAAATCAGGAGCACTACACCCTCACATAGTCACCTTGAGTACCTTGTTCCCCATTGGCCCTATGTGTCGTTACTTAGTATGGGAGTCACAATGCTATGGTAGCATGTGCAAAGGTCACCTGTCGATCTACTCTCAGGTCCAGTTGGTGAATCTGTGAGTCATGTGGCAATGTTACAGCTGCCTCATGTACACAGACAACCCTCTCCCCTTCCCATACACGTACAACACATGTGAGAGATGCAACCACATAGCCAAACTGGAGGCTAAGCTCTGTTTACACAGCACTGGCATTCCCTGTCAGGTGGAGTGGGATACTACAGTGAATACAGTACCAGTCTCCCACAGACCTGCCATGACCACAATCCAAACACAGAAACACACAGGTACATTATTAGGCTCTCAGAATAGCATCCTGCCTGAGCAGCTGACACCTGCAAAGCAGACACACAAGCAAACGTTGAGCCAGAGCATAACACATGCAACACATAGCTCACAAAGCCTGTGTGCCAAACAGTCACAGGCCATACAGCTAGACAACACACCTGCTACAGTTGTATGAGGTACCTCTATCGTCATGTACACTGAGGTCCTGCTCCCAGGCTGAACAAGGTGACGGTCATGCTGAGCTGCCCATTGGGCACTATGATCCACCACATAACACAAGCATACCGGTCACTCCAAGGCATGTAGAAGTATGACTCAGTCATTGTCTGTGCCAGTGTGTATGACCTCTGACGCACCTCCCTGGACTACATGTTAGGGGACATAGAGGGGCTCTCTGAGCTTGTGGCACAGGCTGGTATGACCCTGGCCTTGAGTAGCATCGCACCCTCACCATGAATGCTGCCACAATATGTAGACAGGATCATTAGTTTCTGCAATTAACGTATCTTTCAGTGACATTCAAAGGGGATCCAATGCCTGTCAGTGTGGGATTACATGCTGGACAAGCCACATTGCTTTGCTTGGGACAGCTTGCACCTGTCACCCATGGGCCGTTGTATATTGGCAGAGGCTGTTACTACACACATAGTGCCTTTGTATGCAAGGCTGACATTACATAGCCACCTACACAGGTATCACACGGGATAGGACACTAATAGCAATGCTACTCAACAGCAGCAGTGTAAACCTCAAGATGCATGCAGTGGAAACTGTCCTTAGCATGGGGTACAGCAATATCCATGCAGTAACAGACTCCTGGTACAAGGCTCCCAGGTGCACACCATCAGTGCCAGGTCATTCCTGATACCATGCTTGTCATCCCCTACACATGCACCAAACCAGACCAGGGGGGATGTATCCAAAGGCAGCTCAGATACACACACCCCCAGGTTGGTGGCACTGCCCAAAGCATCAGAGCCTCTCCATGTGCAACACACAGTGGGTTGGACTGCCTTTAGGTTCATAGCCTGGCACACACCACACTCCCATACCCAGGAAACCCACTTGGCCTTCCTGACAACACTGGCAATATGACGGTCTCTACACACACCATTATATGGTTGTACTGCGACTACCCTAACATACAGTGTGAGCATTATTCTAGCTGCAAGACCCTATCTGAAGGGTTCTTATCATGCATTCCCTGCATTGCTATGGAACAACCTGTTACCACTCCCACAATTGGCGACAACATGCTGCACCTGTTCATCACCAACATGTGGACTATATGCTCCAGACCAATCATGTATCCCTCGCTGGTGGGATGACACCATCTACAACCCACACTGTATAGTCACATACCACATGCAGCTCCTGCACAGAACACCACAGTCATACAGTTGTCTGATGCATATTCCATGTATTCACTTGAGGCAGGCTTCGGACATGGGAACTCTTGCAGTTCACAGGTACATATGTGTAGGTGGCACACACATACATCATGTGTGCATTGACATTACTGATATAATGTATGTCATGCAATATTGGGAACAACACCCCACACACATGGACAAACTGTGTGACAAACATACACATGGCATTGGATTCAAACCCCTACCTAACTATGTTATGACACTTGTGAGAGACGCATTAGCAGAGCACGCTATTTGCATTACTGGGGGGATTGCTTTCTCCTGCTGTACTTATAGGGTGCTGACATCATCAGTGTTTAGACAGTGGAATATGCAGCATGTGTTGTGTAGTAATAGTTGCCAAAAGGGACTTTTCTCATACACATGGAATTGCACACACTACTCCCCCACACACATTCACACACACACACACTGGGTACTTGCAGGATTCAAACTCCTACCTAACTATGTTATGACACTTGTGAGAGACGCATTAGCAGAGCACGCTATTTGCATTACTGGGGGAATTACTTTCTCCTGCTGTACTTATAGGGTGCTGACATCATCAGTGTTTAGACAGTGGAATATGCAGCATGTGTTGTGTAGTAATAGTTGCCAAAAGGGACATTTCTCATACACATGGAATTGCACACACTACTCCCCCACACACATTCACACACACACTGGGCACTTGCAGGATTCAAACCTTTACCTAACTATGTTATGACACTTGTTAGAGACGCAGTAGCAGTGCGCGCTGTTCACATTACTGGGTATAATTTCTGCTCCTGACATATGTATAGTGTGCTGACATCATTATGGATGAAGAGGTATGTACATCTGTGACTATCCATCACTACAGGGGAGAGCATATCTATGCATTAACTTTGCACAGGCACAGTGGCCTACTGTACTGTGGAGGCAGACACCAAATACACTGTGTATATTCTGTATTCCCTAGGGACAACAGTCAGGTATTGCACTCTACGGCCATATGTTTACCTGTCAGATGCAAGTATCTGTTGCTCATATACTGTTTGTGGGTGTTTATTGCCATAGCCTTCCCAATCTCTATAAACAATGTGTGTACTGTGGGAGATGTTTGCATATGAGTGGGATCCAGTACTTTACTTATGTCTCTGTTGTAACTTCTCTGTGTGCACTGAGCAGATGTCTGTATTGTGGGAGGTTTCTGTGTTAACACATAGAAATGCCAGATATGTGTGTGTAACTGCTGAACTGTGACATGGCCTAAGTGTGTGAGCATGCCCAGTTCGCAGTTTGTATGGCTTCTTGACTGCCACATCTCATTTATCTAAGTGTGCGGACATGCTCAGTGTGACCTTTCCTTATGTTGGGATTTGTGGACCACCACATTTGTGTTTGTGTGTGGACGCCATCTATATATCACATGTACAGTTGAGTGTTGGACATCAGGTTGTGTTCTTACTGCCCAACTGCTTTGTGTCTGAACCTAACAGGCATTATGCTGTGCCTGCAGGGTCGCCATGGGATAGTTTGCATACAGTTGTCATCATCCTTTCCTGCTGACCAAACAGTTGTATTGTCGTTTAGTGTACTGGTGCAGTACTTTCACTGTGGTGGACAGTATAATCGGTTTCAGTCCTATCACTGCTTGTAATATTTATAGTGAGCACACCAGATTAGTTGAGGGCCAGTTGTGCAGATATGACCATGTTGCATTTTGTTCATATATGGACAGCATTGTACATGATTGTCCGACATTGTTAATGTATTCCACAACTTGTGTGGACAGTGACAAACAATGGCCATGCACCCTAGTCCATTTGTAATGCTAGTCAGAGAGTGTTTGTCCTTCAACACACATTTACTGGTGTTTGCCATGACATATGTCACGGTTAGTGTGCTGTGCCTCTGTCTACCCATGACATACAGGTGATATCCAGGGTACACCTACCATCTCCCATCCAGTCATCATGATTCCTCTGGATGACAGTCACTGAGGGACTCCCTGGATATCCTGTAGTAGGAGTTTAGTCGTGAGTGGAGTGAGCTTCTGGGTTATGAACCAATCAGTACAGCATGTCCTGTTTATGTCTGTGCTAGGGTTCAGGCCTGTCAGCTGCATAGGTCACCAGCATTCAGTGTTTACATGGTGCCAAATGTCCATTGATACCAGGTTGGTCATGGCTCTATACATCAGGCACAGTTCACCTCCAGCCAGGCAGTATGACACTGTGTGTAGCTGCAGTTTCTTTACTCAGGCAACACATGGCATCTGTTACAGCTCTGCGATCCTCCTGGTGGGGTATTTGTGTGGTCTTTCCAGTTGCTGCAGGTATCTGCTACGGTACATCCCTGAAGGGCCATTGTACACAATTGTGAGGCTGCTGATGGATGACTGGAGAGGCACATTGACCTACCCTAACCAAGCTCTGCTTACCTTCATGATTAGGTGGGTATATGGTATGTTTCTGTAACCACTACAGACACATGGTTGTCACATGCAGGATATCTATCATCTTGTGTCCCCAGGTCTCTTATTGCTCCTGATGTACTTACTGGGTTAACACCTATGTGGTAATTTCTGGCCATGTACTGTGTTTCCACAGGGGTTGACTATACACTATTCTGCATTTAGCTTGTTGACATGGCTGTGGCACCACTTGTGTGTTTCTATGTGTGCCTTTTGTAGGTTGCTTGTGTCAGCTGGACGGTCCGATATGGTGGCCAGTTTGTAGTCCTCTGCAAACCTGTTCAGACAGAGTCCATCCATGTTGGTCTGTACCTATGTGACATATATAGCATACAAGAGAGGTCCCAGGACCATGCCTTATGGGATGCCAGTTGTACCTGGTTTGCAGTCTGCCATGGCTACAGCATGTCTGCCAGGTCAGTTCTGTCCTTGAGCTGGTTTGCAACCCATCTACTTGCATAGGGGTTTATATTTAGGCTGGTGAGCTTATCTGTACCGCTAACTAGGGTATTGTATGGAAGGGTTTAGCACTGTCCAGATAAGCTGTGTGATCAACATTCCCCACATCAATGGGCTTGGTGCATATTTCACATGAATCAGACATGTGTTTAACGGGGCAGGATCTGCCCTATGACAGCCACACTGGGTAGGGTCCAGTGTCTGTAGGTACCCAATCTCATTATTCATGGGATCCATGATCATCCTCTCCATTACTTTGCCAACCTAGATAGTCGGGGTTGAGGGGTGATAGTTTGCAGTATCCATTCAGGCACCCCCTTTGTGGTGTGAGACCACTGTTGCTGTAAACTGCTCTTTGGGTATATATCCTGTGGTAGGACTGATAGTGCACAGTAATGCTATTTGCTGTTCCATTCTTCTTACAGTACTTGTTGGACACAACCCCGGACACCATCTGGTACCATTGATGCTGTGTGCTGTGCTTTGTGGATGCTGGCTGTTACCTCAGCATCTGCAATGTTGGGGGGCCAGCACTCTCCTGGGATAGATATTTGGCAGTTAGGTGCTAGTGGGGAGGTTGGAAGGAATCTGTTTGGTAGGCTGTTGGCAATGTGTGTGGGTTTGGTGTATTGTTTGTGATATTAGAGTGCTGCAGAGCATATCTGTGGATTATCACCATGGTTCCTACCATCAGGTAGGACAGCTGTGTGATAATCCTTTGTGTCCTGCACAATTTGTATCATCATAGGTTCATAGGTTCATACTAGGCTATCTGCCCTGGCCTTGTTTGAGCATAGACAGACTGTGTGTGGATCTCAACACCCCTTGCAATGTGCATATTATGCCCACGTAGGGTTTACTTTCCAAGATGTGACAACAGGGATGGCCCCCAGTGTACACCTACTATCTCAAATGCACTTCACCGGATTTCTCTTGTTGAGTTTGTGTGTGGAGCTCAGCCTATCATGGACTGGGATTCTGTTCCAGAGTGTCAGGAGCCTCTGGGTTATGGATCTCTCCCTCCAGCCCATCCTATTAATTTATGTGTAGAGGTTCAGATATCTCACTGTGGTGTGTATGCTGGATTCGGGGTTTCTGCAGTGGAGCATGTCCATTCATTCTGGATTGGACATGGCCTTGTACATCAGGCATACATCACCTCTGACTGTGCAGTATGCTTCTGAATTGGGCTGTGGTTTCTTCAGCCAGGCTGCAGATGTCCAATGTTTGGACCCTTTATCCTGTTGGTGGGGTACATTTGGGGTCTTTCTGACTGCTGCATGTGTAAGGTAAGGTACATCCGAACTGGGGCAGTGTTGTCATGTATGGGCCTGATAAGGGGAGAGTATGGGGGCACAGTGACCTCTGTGCATCCTTTCATATTAAGGTGGGCAATATAGCAGGTCTTCCTGGCCACCTTGGCAATGTGAGTGTCACATGACAGGTTACTGTCCACTTGTGTCCCTAGGTCCATGATTACTTCTTCCATACATAATGGATTGCCACCTATGTCATACTTTGTGTGTGTCTTCTTTGGTATTTGTTGAGACATTCATACTCTGAAGTGTCTTCAGGAAGGCTGGCTGGGGTACCTGGGTTTGTGTGTGTGGTCTGTAGCAGGCTTCAAACAGGTACACAGTTTGAGACAGTGTTACTTGCCCGTGGATAGTCCATGCTGCTTCTTGCTGTGGTACCAACCTGGGGGTGTGGTTATTCTTGATAATTACTGGTAGCCACACTCCTATTGTCGTGTGTTCCATGTTTTGGAGCTGTAGAGCATGGTATGAGGCATAACCTGGTAGTATTAGGGTGATCTTCTGGGCCTTGCCCAGGTTTCTGTTACAGAACACATATTAGCATTCTCCATGCTGTGGTGGGTTTGGTCTGCATGCACCTTGCAGGTTAGATGTCTGGCGTTGGGTAGCATTACGTCCAGGTTATTATCTCTTGTGCTACCTATGGTGGTGGGTTTGTGTTTCCAGACTTATCTATTCCAGGCACAGTGGGGGTGACAACAGCCTTTGTCAGTATCTACACAGCCAGGTGTGCTGGGTGCGTGCCATCCCTAGCAGGTGGGGCATCATGTCTTGCTTGGCATGTCAGCCCAGGCTGTCAGCCATGTGTTCCCCCTTGCTATCATCAATACCTCAGCCAATTATTGTACTTGATCTTGTTGTCTTCATAGTGTGGCATCATGCTTGGTGAGGGTGAGATGTTAGGTTGGGTCTTCATGTTTGCATATACTAGATGGTGTTACATTGCTTAACACATGGCAATAATGCCTCAGGTGGTGCTGCAGGGCTGCCTCTGTCGGATGCACATACTACACTCCCTGTACATGTTTGAGAGCAGGTTGTGTCATGTTAGGCATCCCTGTTACTATATGAGTGAGTCAGAGAGGGGTATCATTCCCAGGGTTCCTACTGAGCCAGTGTATGTGCTATGCGTTGCCTCTTTGCCAAGGCCAGGGCATACTGGGCATGCATCCTTCTGCCTACTGGGGCAGGCTCAGGTTGTTCCTCCTCCGAGTCACACTCTGCCTGTGATGGCCTTGGCAATGGTGGGGGGCTGTTTGTCCCGGCTCTATGCTGGTCCTGCTGCAGCTGTTTTCGCAGAATCATTTTATGTAGCATAGCACATACCATGACAATTTGGGTACATGTAGTTGGTGACTTGAGCAGCCCAAACACACGCTCTGTTACATTACGTGTTTGTGCATGTGCCTCATTACGGCGTTCCTGTTCAGGTGTGTATGCGTTTCTGATGGGTGTCATCAGCCATGGCTCCATTGCATAACCTGCATCCCCCACTAGGTGACCATGTGGGATGTCCCCATTGGCAAATGTCTGGTACAGCTGCGTCAAATGCCAGATATGGGAATCATGGTAGCTCCCAGGGCAGCCAGCACACACATTCATTATTATGCCCTGGGCATCACACACGACCTGGCAGTTGATGGAGGGGAAGCCCTTGCGGTTAATGTAGGCCCTACCCCGCTCACCGGCTGGTGCTTTGATGCATATGTGCGTGCAGTCTATTGCACCCACTACCTCAGGGTATTCCGCTATTTGCTGGAAGAGATGCATATTGCTGGCCAATACCTCACGGGCATTGGGGAAATATACATGATCACTGACATGTGCTGACATGGCATCCAGGAACTGGTGCAGTACCCTGGAGGCTGATGCCTGTGATATCCCCATCATATCACCAGTTGGTCTCTGGAAGGTACCTGTTGCTAGTATTCTTAGGCCAACACATACCTTGGTTTCCACTGGGATGGGTTCCCCTCTGTTGGTTCTGTGTGTGAGGCGTGGCCTGCACAGCTCAACTATTTGCTGCAGGAGGTCTCTGTCCACTCTATAGCGCTCCACTATCTCCAGCTCATGTAACCGCTGGTAGGTGACCCTGGGCCTGTACACTCTTCTCCGTCTCCTCACTGTGGGTTGTCTGGCAGCATTTCCATTGTCACCACCCTCAGCAAGTCTCCTATGTCTCCTTATGACAGCTATGGCAGCCCCTAGCATGTTTGGTCTGAGTGCAGCTTTTTCAGTTTTCACTTCTACTAGCTTACTCCTGTCTTGCAGTGTCTCTTGAGAGAAACATACTGCAATGCTGTTTGCAGTGTTTTAAGTGCTGGGCTGGGCTTGTATTCTGCCTGTGTAATTGCCTGCTTCTAATTGTTTTCACCTGCTAGCTCTACCAGTATTCCCTGCTAGTTTCCTACTATTTCTTCTGCTTCCTTTTTCCTCTCTGTTTCCTCAGGGGGAAGCTGCGCGCATACCAGCAAAAACACGCTCACAGTGGCTACCAAGCGCGCACACATGCTTACACGGACTAGAATCTGCTTATTCGGGTTAAAACGCGTGCACACCAGTGCAAACAGGTCTACAGATCTTTAAACAGGCTCCTACATGCTTACTCTGCCTTACACGTGCGCACTCTGTCTTACTCGCGGCTCCCAGCGCGCACACGTGCGCATGCATGTACAGCAAGAAACTTTGGTGTTGGCCACAGTGCACACCTTCCATTTCTTGACTTTCCCATGCTTATCTGTTGACACTCCTCTTTTTCTGCTGTGTGATTGACATCTTTCACATACCACTTTGCTCCAATGAGCTTGATTTCTTCCTGCCATTCCCCCTGTGATGTCACCTATCTCCTACTCTGTTACTCCCCCTTATCTAACTCTTACACTATACGGAATGTGCTCATTTGCTATGTGACAGTGTGATTCACTATCCTACCACTCATTTACATAGGATTGCTTACTAATGCTTAGTTACATGTCTTACACTCAGCTTCCCCCCTTAGAAACCACTAGACAATGGCCATGTTGTTTTTGGTCTGCTAGTCCCTGCATTGCAAATCCATGCATTACATAAAACCCACATTTGTGGGTTTCAAACCTTTATTTTTCTGTTTTATATAGCGCAGCCCGTTTGCGCGGGGCTGCACTGCGTTTAAACATCGCTGATCTCCGAAAAAAAAAAACTTATTTTATTTCATGTTTGCATCAGGTTACCATGCCAATGGCCACATATTTGGCCATTGGCATGCTGACTGCAACATTTGCACACTTTATTTGGAGCTGTCATGGCTCCGTTGTGTTATTTGCAGTAACGTACTCAGTTGTCAACTGAGTACATTTCTGCAACTAACACGACTCTTACACGGGCTGGTTTCAGCTTCGTGGATCGCTAATCTACCTCATTTGCATGCCTTTCGGCTGCAAGTGGGGTGATTAGCATATCCACGCCCTGCCCGTGTAAGAGTCGTTTTAGCTGTCTCTTACACGGGATTACGGGCTGTTCCTGGATCGTGATGGCTGCATGGAGTCTTACACGACTCTTAGACTCCATGCAAGCCATCGTGAATCCTGCCCATAATATAAAAACATTGGTTACAAATTGATACAAGTTATATAAGAATCATGTAATATTTAGAGAATTTATAGACAATATGTAGAGAAATTAAAGGTAAGTCTGTCTAATACAAACACGAATTGCAATATGAAGTGAGAGAAAAACAGGCTTATGGTATATTTAAAGAAAATTTGATAGAAGTAAGGAAGTAAATAATATGCATAACATAAGACATTTCTTATGCTGGCATTCACTAACTGTTGCATTCTGTAAGATTCACAAAATCTGTAGTACATTTCTTATACTCAGAAGATGAAGAACATTCCCAGATGTGTATTTAGCAAAAATCAAATATATCTTCTAATAGCTCACTAAATTAGTTTAATTGCAATCATATAATACAATTTTAATATTATTACAATAATCATTCTTATGTTAGAAGGGCATTACTTAATTTACAAATATTAACTTCCATTTCATTTAGTTTGAAGAAACTTTTTGTTAAAAGAGAGAAACAACTTATAAAGAAGAAAGACACACACTGCAGTTATGGCCACTGTTCATCATTATATACAGCATTTTAATCACAGTAGCCATATTAATTTATTCCTTAATAAAAGTATTTAAATAAGTTTAACAGAGTTCTCCCAAAAGTGATACTTGTAAGCATAACTTAGTTATTTCTCTCAATCTGCATTATTTCAATACTATACTTTTTGCTTTTTTGTCCTGCAGACGGTCCTAAAACTAAATTAGTACACTTCTTCTTGTGCACAGGGAATTGCATCACTTTTAAAAAACTCGGATGACAAACTATATCAAATGTCTTTGGAAGGTAAACAGACACCACTGTCACCTTTTTTTTTTTAATCCAAGACCACTGTAACGTCATTCCACACCAATAAAAACTATATGGAGAACAAGGGAACTTCAGAACCAAAAATGAAACAAGCTTATTAAATATAAGTTTTATTTCTTTATTTCTTGTCTGTGAGCATTTACAAGGTTATATATCATGACACAGTAGAGATGTAAGCCAATGTTTGTATTTATTCACTGCCTCTTCTTTATTCATAGGAGTTATACTGGTTATCTAGCTCTCTAATGTAAATTTGGCTTCGACCAAGAAGACATTATATAGTGGTGCCAAAACAAATGTAGAAGGCTGATGCCTCAGTAACTTAATGGTAGTGCTAGTATACCTAGAGAGTTTATTGTTTGTTGTTTCTCACTTTAATTGGGGCTTAAAATATCATTAACATAATGTCATTTTGTCGACATTTCATTACATTGGACATTGCTCATAGGTGTTGTACTGCATTGCTTGATGTTGTACAACCTGGCAAACAGAGATAAGGAGAAATTATGCGTTTGTAAAATATGTCCTTTCTCCAAATTTGAGTGATCTTGGAGATAGTATATACATAGATTTGGGAAGTGGAAACAGAGGACAACTTCGGGGTTGCAGGGTACACAGACCCCTGCAAAATCCGTTGTCTGTAGTATTGTACAATATTTGTTTGTATAATATTTTGAAGTGCTGTGTTTGTGCAAATTGTCTGTTTAACTTATGATGTTTTGTGTCTTGATTAACAAAGACATTAATAATTCATTATGGATCCTAAATGTGAAAGTTTCACTGGTACTGAATATCAAGCATTCATAATAAAATAAGGTAATGGATTAATGCATAAAATAAAATAACTCCCTGCCTAGTTTGCTTGATAATTTGAGGACCCTGTCATACCTGTCACCAGAATGACTAAGAAAAGTATTTGCTAGCTTGAACTTGTGAACTTGAAGTATCTTACATTTTTATAATCTTATTCTGTTTCAACTAAATATTAATTCTTAAACAGCTGCCTTAAAAGAAATGGATGTAGGATTTTACAAATGCTGTTCTTGACTAAGAACACAGGGCCTTGGCAATCCTTCACTCAGTCATTGTCATTTAGAACCGCATTTCAGTCATCTTGGCACATTTTAGTGCAATATGCTAGATATAGGTAAATGGACTGTGCTAACTCCTGGCTTTACATTCTGTACTTCTGAGAATTATTATAGACTCAGCAATGTGCAGCCTAATTTTATTATTAACAAAACGGCACACAGCCTTCCAGATGTCCACTTACTGAAATTGATTTACTGTCCTTACTGTCTCTCATTCATTAATATAATGCTGCTTGCCAGACTTTGCTTTTTGTGATAGGTCCCACTGTCCCTCATCCTGCTACTAATGCTATATGATTGTAACTCTATGCATGGCTGCTGGGTGTAAGATATTTTTGGTGGGAGCTGTACTGCACAAAAATGTCATGGCCAGCCATCATCAATGGCAAAATTTCAAAACCCTTTCCTGTCCTTTAAGGTGAAAGTTCTGTATGCTTTCACCCATTAAGATCTAGATTAGATTTTTACTATTTTTGCGCATGTTTTCTAAAGCAGCCATTTTTTGTAGATGTTACAGATATGGATGGCAAGGAAGAATTCAAAAGTAGAAGAGCCAGTGAAGTCCTATTATTTGTTAATTGGAAAATTAGTAGCATGCTGCTGACCATTCATACCAAGCCAGTATCTTCACTGACTGTCCAATAAAAATAAACTCAAATTCAGGGCATAGTGTTTAGAAAAAAAAATAGATCTTAGCAGCTTTGGGTCTATATCATATAGTCAAATCTTTAGGTAATCGAATACCTAAAGCTCAACACCTGAACAGTGAAAGCTGTAAACTGCGAATGGCCACTTCCACAGATGTTTTCATTGGGGAAAAAAACTCACTTGGCCTTATCAGGAATCTGCCCTTTTCTCCAGAGTACAGCGATATCGGAGTTGGTATATTTAGTTAGGGGGGGTGTGGTGGGCACAGCCCCCCCACATGGGGGGGTTTGGTGTGTGAAGCCCTCCACTCAATTAAGGTTTGAAAGTTTTTTTTTCCAGCCAAGTGAATTTTTTCTCTATGAAAAAATTTGCGGAAGTGACTGTTCGTGGTTTACAGCTTTCACTATGTAGGAGTTGAGCTTTGGGTATTTGATTACCTAAAGCTTTGATTATCTAATACAGACCCACGGCTTTGTAAAGAAAATGGCTGTAAATCTATATTAAAATTTACTTTCATCTGTGAGCCTGTTTTTGTCATAAGTTGAATATTTTAAACTTCTTACAATGATACATAATTGTTTAGGCCTCCTTTATGTGTAGTACTGTGACAAAATAAATGCTTAGGTGTATTGTAGTATAATAAAATTAGCATAATATTCCAATAAGTACTCTGTCGTGTCTCTCTCTCTCTCTCTCTCTCTCTAATTTAATGTCATATCCCTAAAATAATGAAGAGGGGTTGTGGTTATAAGTACAACTGAATTTAAGAACATTGGCATCTTGTGTAGTTCTCAATAATCCAAGAAGTAGAAACTCACTGCCGGCTGCTGCATGACTACAAAATCCTCCTGCTATTTGATAATAAAATATAACTAGTTTGGAAAACTGGAATTAACATGTCTTGTTGGAAAAGGACATAAGTAGTTAGCACATTTGAAAATGAGAAGCCACTATACTTAAGAGCTAACTCCCCAGCTCACATCATAATGCCAAGCTGGCATTTGAAATATCAATAACATGAGGCATAATGCTATAACAATATCTATCCACTAAGTAAGGGGTAAAATGCACAGTCTGATACTGCAAATTTAGTAAATTCTATAATTGTTATAACTCACAACAAAATAACATTTATAATTTTGTAATAATTATTTTATAACAAAAATTTCAAATTAAAGTAAAAAGTCATGATTCACAAAAAAGCTGACACACTAGCTTGCCAAAACTATAGGGGCATTAGTTTCCTAGCAACTGCTATTAAAGTTCTCCTGTCAGTTTTATATCTATATATATATATATATATATATATATATATATATATATATATATATATATATATATATACATACACACACACACACACACACACACACACACACACACACACACCTATTTAACTGAGAACAGAGAAAGGAGATTCAGACCTGACCATACCTATAGATGTAATTTGTTCTATAACAACTGTTAGAAAAAAGACTGTAGAGAAATCTATCTACAGATATGAGTTTTGCCTGCTCGACAATTTTAATGTTGTAGACAGAATATTATTATGAAATGCACTCAAAAATAGATAAGAAAATAAGTTGATAAGTATCATGCACAGCATTTATCACGATTCTCATAGAAGAGTCAAAATCTGTTCACAGTTGTCTGAGCTGCTCACAATCAAGATTGGGGTATATCAAAGATCTGTGCTCTCACCATCCCTGTCCTATAGAGAAATAGGTTGCATTCTTGTAAAAGCTTGGCAGACATTCACATCATCCAGACTGACAGAGATTTGTACCTCAGTGATCTAGCCTATGCTAATGATATTATACAACTTGGCAAAATCAGCAACACAGAAGTTTAGTGAATATTAAATTCTTTACAGGTAAATTTTGAATAATTTAAACTAAAAATCCAGCAATCCAAAACAATGTTATTAATACCCCAAACATTCTCTGTCTCTTTTGATGTTAAAATGGGTAGGTAGGAATACCTGCTATGTGAATAGCAGAACAAAATATCAATAATTTGGTGACTTCACAAAGCCGTGGATGAGGGTAAGGTGGTTCACACAGCCTACCTCGACCTCACCAAGGCTTTCAACACCATCCCCCATTCTGGAATTATAGCTAAACTCACTAAACTAGGTATAAATCCCTACATCACAAGATGGGTTGCCAAGTGTCTCACTGACAGAACCCACACTGTAAAAGTTGCAGACTCCAAATCTGACCTCAAGGCAGTGACAACTGGAGTGCCACAGGGTTCCATCCTGGAACATCTCCTGTTTGGTATCTACTTCTCTGAAGTACAGGCTAACACAGAAGGCCTCTGGCTGATGAAGTTTGCAGATGACTGCAAACTAGGAGCCATAGACAAGTCCACAAATGATGTGGACATCCTACAGAAGGGCCTCACTGAGACAGATGCCTGGTGTCAGAGCCATGGCCTCAAGCTCAATGCCAAAAAGTGCAGTGTCATCCCTTTTGGTAAAACCTCTGTAACCATGAACTACCACATAGGCAGCAATCTACTTAACACTGAATGCGTGATAAGAGACCTTGGGACCCAGGTGGACAGCAGTCTCTCCTTTGATAGTCACATTGCCACAGTAGTCAGGAAGTCCTTCATTGTGGCACACCTCATCATAAAAGGGTTCTCATCCAGGAAAAAAGATGTCATTGTTCCCCTCTACTCATCACTCATTAGACCCATTATAGAGTACAACGCCCCTTTTGGAATGTACCTCACAAGACATCTGCAGCAGCTGGAAAGGCCACAGAAGTACCTCACCAAGAGGATTACTGGCCTCAAACAAATGCCCAACACTGACTGCCTCAAAAAACTCCAGCTTTACTCTGTAGCATATCGCCTACTCTGAGGTGATCTCTGCATAACATATAAAGCTATGTCAAACCCAGAGCTGTTGGACATGCTACACCTAAAGAAATCCCAATCCCTCCAAACTACACACAATAGGGACCTAAACCTTGTCACCACAATAAACAGGACATGCTGGAGGGATAGATTCCTGTCCCAGAGACTTCCTATACTCTGGAACAAGCTACCCATCTATTTCAAGCAAAGTTCTTCATTAGCACTCTTCAAGAAAAATCTTGATGAGTGGATGGGAAATAGGAAATACACCTCGGGGATCACTTTTGTGTCTCTGCTGGACAGTGGCACAAGAAAATAACTTTCTTGAGTGGCGTAAGCTATGGTACCTTGCTGGCTAGGCTTATGTAGGCCCTTGGGCCGATAGCCTAGTACATACCTATGAACCTATGAACCTATGAATGTGTCAATGGTTTCTAACTTAGAAGAAATAAACCATAATTAAACATAACACATCCCCTACCTAGCCAGCAGTAGTTTCCCCCTAGCTTCATACTTCTCAACCTTGTAGCACAAGAAATCTGGACAAAGGCCCAAAACTAGGGGCAACTTTTAAATATTGCCTGTATAATCTTAGAAAGTCATTAGAATAAAAGGTTTTGTGTTACCAAGCATTTTCTAAAGGATATGAAAACTGAAACTTAAATGTCTCTCATTATTTAATGAATTCAGTCTTCACTGATTTGCCAGAAAACCACACATTTTATGAGGAACAGACTTAAAATATGACATTCTGTGAAAATCTGGACAGTTTAGAGCTATGCTTAGCTTATATTATTTTAAAATCATGCTTATATAAAAACCTTCCAGAATAAGTTATTAGTCAAATTAAGTGGTTGACAGGTGAATCTGGGTAATTTACACTACTAGCAGGTGCATAAATAATCTCTGCTATTATTCGAGTGACAGTTTATGAGATATATTGCAGCCTATGCAAGTGTTTTATGGATAATACTTCTGGCATAAGCCACTGACACATGCACCAAGTAATTAAAAACAATATGTGGAATTCAATAAACTCCATGTAGGTTCCGCACATAGCCTACACAGAGTGTTTTCTCATACGTGATACTGCTTATCAAGTGGCATCCCGCCATGAATATTAATGATACATAGTGATCATAAGCAAGGTTTTGCAGCTCGCACCTGTGCTGCTGGCCACGAAACCTGTACACTGAATGCTGATTGTTCCACTGGGTTTGAATACCGGTGTAAGTAGTAATTTTACAAGTGTGTATGATACTTTAAATATATCTACTTATATTGCTGCCATTTTTCAATGTTTCCAATCGGTGCATGATGTGAACAATAATGGAAATATGCTTTAAAGAAAAGAAAAAGGAAAGACAGTAAAGTGGTGAAATGGGGAACAACCAGGGGGAAGAACAAAGTGAAAAGAAGGCAAGAATGTGCAGGAAGGATGTAGGAAGGAACCATAAATATCCATTTCTTCAAGAATAAAACATGAACATATGTGCACAAATTTAGCTGAATTTGGACTGTCACCACCAGACAGAGGGGCAACCACAACATAATCAGTTGTTTAGGGAATTGGACTGAATCATGTGTGTCATGAGACGTGTGTGAAATGCAGAGCTATGCACGGGATGATTTTTTTTTTTTATTTGTGGGACAGGTGTCCATTTTATTTTATTTATTTATTGAGAGAGACAGGAATGTTGGGGAAGGACTGTAGGATTTCTGGGTGAGGTAAGTTGGGCAGGGGAGGAAGCAATTGCAGACAGACAAGACAAATAAGACAAGAGACAGGGATGGTGAAGGACACATGAGATGGGTGAGCACCATGGTTGGGGTGAAGATGAGGACATTGCAAACCCATGTAAGTCAAGCTGGATGACAGTGAGAATCGAGTCATCACCCACTGAACTGTCATCAGTGTCACCTCACTGAGCTGATAGCTACAGTACCTGACATCTGTGTCTCCTTGTGTTATTTAATACAACAATGGATAACAGTGTCTCCATCCAGTGTAGGCATGCACTAACTGTATGGTGCACAATCCTAAGCAGAAACCCTGGCAGTTCATTGTGGGTGATAAACTTACCACCTCTGTCACTGTGCCTGGAAGGAACCACTGGCCTATCCTGCTGGGTAGAACTACCTGGGGTGCCAGGTAGTGCAGGAACAGCAGAAGGATTGCTACCTGGTCACACAGCAGATGTGCTGGGCAGCAGTGCTGTATCTGGTGGAGTGTGGGCAGGTGGATCCCATGGGACAGGCCTACCCTGCTGTGCTGTGGGGAAAACAAATAAAAAGTGAAAAAAAAGAGAGTGAGAAAAAGGTTGGGGTGAGAGAAAAAAGGGAGAACATTAGTAACATCATTTGTGACATACAAAGCATTGAAACAAGTATTTGACTTTATTCTATTACCTTTGCTTTTAACAGTACCAACTCCTAACAAATACCTTTGTTTACTGTTAAGACTAACCAGCTCCTAACAGACGCAAAATATACTACATATTGCACTAAGCAATCCTTGATGTGTGCATACATTACACACATGCGTGTTCCAGTTTTACTGATTACAGTTTATAGCAAGCTAGTGGTGACACTGCTTTAGAGCTCTGATGTTACATCACAATATTGATGAAAACTTAACAGTATTGTATATTTGGGAAGTGTGGATTTTGTAGGTACAGCCTATGACTACTCTGTAATACTGAACTGTCGTTTTGGCTTCCAGAGTAATGCATGCATACTTTCCTATTACAGTTGAGAAATGAATACTCAATTTGATATAAATGTATAATTAACTAATAAATGCATCATAACTTTTAATACTAAAATAACCCTACTGTTGGGATGCATGCATACCACACAAGTCTCGCATCCATGCCAATCTAGTGACAAGGGTTCACACATTCAGTTCTCAGTCTGTGATGGCTATGGAAAAAACAGAACAGAACAGAATACCATTAAGCATGGCAATTCTGACTACATCCAGCTTTTCAGTCTTACAAGTATTGTCTGTATGTTATACATACACATCTGTGGGGTGCCCTCAGTCCTACATTCCTCAATCCAAAGGTCAAGGGTATCTCTCTTCCTCATCCTGAGGTCTCTGTAGTGATTCCTACATTGTTTAGTAGTGGTGGGATACCAGAAGCACTGGTCAGAACCAGGGCCAGACTATTCCATGCCTCTACCTTGTAATCCAAGTCACAATAGTCTCTTTGCAAAAGCCTGGGCTCATGTCCATTCACTAAGAGTACAACAAACACTTTGGACTCCTGGATACCCCATCTTTGAGCACAGAATCTCAAAAACTTTCCAAGAATGCCTGCCATGCCTGTTACAGATAAAGATCAATGCAGAATGGTATTTTCCCACAAATTGCAGGTATAGCGCTTACTGGGAGTGCACACATTTTGGTTCTGCAACATTTGAAAGTGCTGTGCATCACTTACCACCTCTCAAATAAATTGCATGAGAGTGCGCACTGCCAGGAATGTCTTTGTGTGATGGCCAATAGTATTAATTGAATGCATCCAGTGTATGTTTGTGGCTGCTTGGGTCTTGTCTGCTACCTGGGTGGTCCATTCGTCCTGTTTGGGTACTGCCATTTTATGCACAAATGAAATACACATAGCCAAAGCCATTTGTGCTAGGCAGTGCATCATGCAAACAATGCCCCCCCCCCCAAAAAAAAAAAGAAAAAAATGGAGAATCAGTTGAAATGTGGGAAATCAATCTATGACATGCACAATAGAAAATGTTAGTACACATGAGATATTACTACTTAGATCTGGATGCCCATTCTCATTGCAATGCACCATCAGAAAACAGGAGGGGGATTTATTGATCCACCCACCCAACAAACAGCTTTGCATCAGATACATGATATAATTCCCCACACAACCAAATGCAGTTGAATTGACACTGATATGACCTATTATTTGTAAATGCATTCTATTTAATATATTAGGATGTAGTACACTTAGTGACCATACAACCTGCTATGGCTGCTCCTTGCAAATATACAGCTGTGTCCTACCTTTCTGTGTTTCTTGGTCATGCATTAGTTATCTGACCAGTACTCAGAGACATGCAGTGCATAAACCAGTTTATATCACTTACTTTAAAATGTGTGACAATATTAACTGGGAACACTATGATATGCAGTTGCCATCAAATTAATGGAAGGTTGGATGGCACACGCAAGCATAGACTGCTGTTTTGGGGATGGGTAGCAAAGGTGGGTTTCTGTCATGCACATGCAAGGGTATAATGTTCTTTCAAGGGGGGGTGGATGCAGGCTGAGCTACTGTTATGGAACAAACAAAGATATGTAGCTCTTGTTACGCTCCTTGTTTTGCATCCTGCCTATTTGATCTTGTGAGGGTGGTTAAGCTGGAAACTGCTATGTGTCTCATTACTTTCGAAGTTCTCTCGGTTACAATTTCCCATTACAAACATATGGTGCTAAACTGAGGGCATGGAGTGATCATCATTACTTTGGGGAGGTATCAATGTGTGAATCTTTGAGGCCCGAGGCCTACTACTTGCTAATGGCCACATACAAGTCAAATATGTCTCTGCTGTCTCTGTTGTCACATGTGACATTAATTTCTCTACAGATCTCCCACCTTGTAGATGCTTACTGTATAAAGTGATGAAATACAAGGACATGTTATAATATTATTATACAATATAGTACATGTTCAGGACTTACCTTGTAAATGCAGCAGTTGCCACAGTGTTAGTTCAGGGCTGACTGTGATGCAAGCAGTACACAATCAATACATGGGGAGGTAAAGGCTGTGGCTCTGAGTTGAGGCCTGCAGACATTGCAGGGTTCCTGTATTTTGTCCCTGTCTACCCTGTAGCACTCTACAATGTCCATGTCATGTATGTTGTGATAAGTTAAATGTGGCCTGAAAACAGCATGGAGTCTAGATGGTTGCTTTATAACTTGTTTAATAGCTCCACCAGATTGGTTGATTAGCAAGCAATTCAGCTGCTTATGCTGCAATTAGCATGTTTGAAACATAGCCTAGACAGATGCAGTCCATTAATAATCTAGTCCGTTATAAAAAGACAAATGTGCAGCTAGCCAAATGATGGTGAGGATACTTGCTACATGTTCAGGAAAGCAAAATATTTTCAAAGCTATCTTTACAGAGGAGTATTGATCTCCAGCAGGTATGCTGTCATTTTGTTACCTACATAATGCATATGCTGGAATATGTTAATGAATAATGTGAAGTAAAGCCTTTTACACTGTTATCATTATGCATTAGTTAGAAGTGTACTGATTGCATGGCCATGTTTCATCAATTTCAGAGGTACAAATGAATGACAATATATGGAAATAGTAAGTTGTGTGGTACATATGTACAGATGTTTCAAAGGCAGGTCCTTTGAATTCATGAATAGCATTTCAAATGTGTTTTATTAGCAAAATGGTAAATGTGACTGTTCTTTTGTGGGTAGTGGGAGCAAAGAGAAGTTAATATTATGTCACAAACTAGAATGGACTGTTCTTTTAGGGGGAGCATAGTTGGGTTACTATTATGGCACATACAAGGATATGTTACTCTTGCAACTCTCCTTGTTTTGTATTCTGCCTGTTGTTAGTATTTCATATCTGTAGTATGTTTTATGCTTTTCCAATGGGTACTACTGACTGCCTATCTTAACTGTTTTATCTGGTAACAGTTACTTTGTAGTTATGTGATAATATGTGTATTATCAATCTGTTGTCTTTTAGGATTGAAAATGTCATTAAGGTACAGATCCCCTTCAGTGAGGCTGAGATGAAAATACAATCTTTGTTGATGCGCTCCATCAACATGGAGGTTATCTTCTCAGAAGCGGACATCCCAGTATGCCAGAGAGGCTGAGACTATGGCAGCAGATCTCTGCTATTATAATTGCCATGGGTGGCCATGGACAGACTTATGAGCAGGTGCACCACAGGGCCACTGATATGATAACATCTGCATAGAGGTGTGCAGCTGCTGTTGCCTGAGACCAGAGGGTAACAGAGGGTGGGCCTGCTGCAGAGCCACCTCTCACCGCTAATGAGGAATTCCTGGCAAATCTTCGACAACAGGCCAACCCACAGCAGAGTGGCCCACAATGTGTGACTGATGTGGACTTCCTTCCTTCTTAGTCCCAGGAAGAGCTTCCAGGTAAGCTTTGTTATATGACCAGTCAAATACTGTTGTATAGCAAAGAAATTTAAATAAAAGTTATTCTGTTACGTCTTTTTTTTGGGGGGGGGGGCAAATGAAGACTGGTACAGTGATAAGCTCAGTTTGGAGTTGTCAACCATGTTTTTGTTGAATGTAAACTTCATGCAGTTATAGAGGAGTACCTGCAGTACCCCTTGTCTTACTGTTAAATGTGATAATGTTACCTTTACCTCATGCTTAGCTTATTTCAGGACAGTTAGGAATCCAGCGATATCTGCCTCCTACAGATGGCAGGCCAAATAAAGTTATTTCAGTACTGCAGATCAATTTCTAGAAATATCACATACTGTGTCATTTTAGGCCTGTTGTGTGCATTGTTGTACTGTCTGTAATAGTGCCAGCACTGTTAGTTGTTTAGTGTACATTGCACCATAGTAGTGCAGGTATTAATGTATGCCTGTGTTTCTCTCCCTTTTATCACAAGTGATCATGACAGTGGGAGTGTGGGCCCTGTGCCACCTGATGTCAGTGTCTCATTAGACACTGATGATGATGGTGGTGAAACTGGGGCACAGTTGGGGGGTTCAGAGGTTGAATCTGACACAGAGGTTGACATCTAGCCTCTTCATTTTCTCTGGACAAAGCCAGTAGGCCTACATCTACCCAGTCCACTGAGCCCACAGATTTAGGACAGGTAGAAGGTGAGGACATTGAGAAGGGAAGTGTGACTACTGTGCTTCAGTGCCTGTTGATTCTGGCTGTAGCCAAAATGTTGGTGAGGTGTCACACAGGAGGGTTGATAGGTGTGCTCGGAGGGGGTCTGATGTTCCTCCTTAACTTGAAGCAGGTGTCTCTTCCTGTCTCACTCAACATATGTTTAGGGCCATCATGGAGTTACAGGCATGTTCAGAAAAGCATCCCAGATAAATGTTCAGGGTTGTGGATGTTGCACAGTCTGACATGTGTGACTGCCTCCACTGTGTCGCCAATTCCCTGGATCGGATGAATGACACATTGGAATGAAGGGTGTCTGTGATGGAACGGAGGGTGTCTGTCATGGAAAGAGCAGTGTCTGTGATGGAAAATTTGCTTGGAGGGGAATGGCATCCTCATGGGCATAGGTCAGCCACAACATCTGTTAATAACCAATGTGGCAGACCATGGAGTTGTGATCCTGGGCATTCCTGTGAAGGAAGCACATCCAGCAGACATTAGTAATGGTCAAGTAGCAGCACTGCATCTGACCTTGGGCATGGAGGTGCCAGTGGAACTCCTGGCAGAGCCAGTTCTTGTGGCTAGGGGCATCAACAATGAACTGCAATCTCTACCATGCATGGCTCACACCTGTCCAACATACCAAGATGTAGAGCTAGCACTGAGCTTGGCTATGTTCATGCAGACTCTCACACACCACTTTCACATAGAAGATACCTACAGACTCACACACAGCCTGCCTGCTTCCCTTTCTCCCTCACATACACTCACAGGTTTTTTGCATCATCCTAGGCCTCCTGCCCACCCCAGCACTCTGTGCAAGTCATGATACCTCTGCCATATCCCTGTTTTTCTCTTTTGGATTTAGGGATATGAAAGCTTTGTGTCTGATGCACAGGGTGCATAGCTACACTGGTGCCTGCTATATCTGTATTTCTGTTGTTAAACTGATAATTATACCTGTCACTTATATTCGCCCTGTTAAAATATACAGTGGATAGCATCACCATCTTAGTACTCTCTATTGTATTCTCTTGTAAGGGTTGTGAAGTCAGGGACTGCAATGTGTCTCCTTACTTTATTGCTTTTATCTTTAATGTTTTCCAGTACACACATATGGTGCACATCATAAGACACACTATCACATTCAGATCTCAGGATTGTATGACAGCACTGTAGTCAGACTCACCAGAAAAGTAATACAGTATAGTGCTGTCTTTTGTATGAACCTCACTATGCACATGCAGTAGCTGGGCAGACTACAGGGCTTTCTCATCAAGATAACATTGGGCCTGCTAACCATGACATGCTGTATATGGGTAGATTAACAGACATGTCACTGTCATCTGTCTGGTATTGCATTAAATTGTAACTGTCATTCTAAGCCTATTACTTTTGGTTTAAGCAATTGGGCTTCAGGCCAGTTGTCTTACATTAAGAAGGTTTGCAGTCTACCTTCTTTGGGAGGAGATGGTAGCCTCTGCACTTCTGAGCTGGGAATTGCTGCTTGAATGCTTATTGTGCCTGTTATTCTAACTGTCTTTATTATGGTTTAAGCACTTAGCCTCCAAACCAGTTATTTTACATTAGGAAGGTTTGTGGTATAGACTCTTGTGGCTGGAGAGGCTAGCCTACACCCTTCTAAGCAAGGAATTGATGGTTGAAGGCTTATTGTGTCTGTTATTCTGAAAGTGTCTTAGTCTGGGTTTAAGCACTTGGTTTCTAGACCACTAATTTCAAACTAGGAAGGGTTGTTGTATACACTCTTGTTGGAGTATTCTATTGAATTGCTGGTTTATTTAAATTGTTTTTTTTTCTGCTTTAGTCTGGCAGGAAACAATAGATGAAGTGTAATTTGTTTTTTTCTTAAGTTCTCTTATTAATAGGAAGGAAACACTTTATTTTAGAAATGACTGAGATGGAATAGTCATTCTGCAAGATTCAATCCATGTAGGCTCTGCATATTAATGTTGCTCAGCATGCCTAAGTGAGGTTTCCAGGCATGCACCAGTAGTATTGGCCGCAAAACCTCTTAGAACAACATGGATAATGAATCCAGGTACAGGGGAACATTGGCTTCCCACTACCTTACCTCCTAACTTGCTAGTCCTACACAAAACCATCTGTCTGTATTCATTGCCCTCCATCCTGAATGATTATTTCAAACACACAAATTTTATGAAGAACACCATAATAATATCAGCCATGAAAGACTGTCAAAACTAGTTATATCTATATAGTCTGAGTTTTCCTCCTCTGTTGCAGAAATACCTGAGGGTCCAGGTAGGTCAGGGGCAGCAGGAGGGGTGTTGCCAGGCTGCAGCCCAGAAGTCTAGGCCTTGGTGCCATAGCCAGTGGAGGCAGTATTGATGGACCATGTGGAACCGACCTACCCTGCCGTGCTGTAGTAATAACATAAACACAATGGAAAATCTATTACAAAATAAAACATGGCACAAAACAATGGACATAATAACATTAAATAAAATGTAAGTATATAATAATAAAGCAATACAAAAATAATAATAAAATTGCAAGCACAATGAAAAATAATATGAAATGAAAAGGTATTTAACAGTAAAACAAAATAAAAGTATACATAATAAACAAACCATAGGTAATGAAAGGATTATAATAATGAAAAATATGATTATATACATCATATAATAATAACAAAACAAATAATAATAAGAAGAAATATGAATAACATAAAAAAACAAAGGGAGAAGGGGTGGGGTGAGAGAAAAAAATATCATTAGTAACCATACAGCTAATATACAAAAATATATACAAATGATGTACAATATACAGATACATTTTACGTACAATAATACAAAATGTTAATAACTACCTTTACTACTTTGAATACTATCCTGACGCAAACACAGAAACACTATAGTGCAGATGGCATCACATCCAACAATCATTCTTGGGGGCATATATTGCAGGTATGCATGCTCGATGTACACTGATTACATTTGACAGCAGACCATACGAGCCACAGCTAGAGAGGTCTGCACTTCTAATGCTGTCAATATGAATATATAACAAAACTGTACTTTTATTGAGGATATCCTAAAACAGTATTCTATACAGATAATTTTGAACCCACAAGCAGTGTTTAAATTGTTGCAATAGTTGCAATACTGTGCCTTTCCTTTGTAATATAGCATAATGCAAGCACTCTCTTTTTTGCAGGTTCAATGTTATAATGACAATAGTCTGCAGCATGCCCGTGGTATATAGTTCATACTATACATTGCAAAAACGAATGCTGTCTACTTTGGTAGTGTGGTTTTCTAAATTACTACCCCTGTCTATTCTGTAATACAGGACCATTGTTCTAAGTAACATACTAATGCATGCATGCTTTTGCTTTACAAAGGAAAAATGTATAATCAATGTGATACAAGTTTTTACTGCAATAAGCTGCACTTACTCCTATAATGCTATAGTAACAGTATCATTTTGAAGCATACATACCACTTGCATCTTTCATTCTTCTCATTCTTTCTTCATAGGTCCATAAATTCATTGCCCTGTCAGCATCATCTGTGGGAAAATCAGAGCACAGCAGAATACCATTAGGACCAACAATAATGAATATATGCAGCTGTTACCTCCTATAATTAGTCCCTGTAAGTTATACTTATGCATCAATGGGGTGCAATGATTCCTGCATTCTTCAATCTAACAATTGAGGGTATCCCTCTTCCTCATCCTGACGTCTCAGTAGTGATTTCTACACTGTTCACTAGTGTGGGGGATACCTGTAACACTGGACAGAACCTGGGCCAAATTATTACATGCATCTGATTTGTAATCTGATCCATGATAGTGCTACTGCAACAGCCAGAGACCATAATCATTCACTAGGAGTCCAACAAACACTTTGGACTCCTGCACATCCCACTTTTGAGACCAAGATCTTGGAACCTCTCCCTGAACACCAGACATGTCCAATGCAGATGAACTCCAATGTATAATTACAATTCCTGCCAATTCCAGTTATGACAGATGCTAAGAATGCACACTATTGGACTTTGCAACATTTGAAAATGGTTTGCAGTGCTTAGCATCCAAAATTAGAAACCATATGCTTTCAATTGCTATTGCATCTTGCAAACCTGGTAAGTGGGGCTGCACTATGCACATACTTTCTAATTAACCACGTATGGTAAAATATGCACTACAGGTGCCATATTTTGTGGTGACGTGTAGACTGTTGAACTGCAGTACAGATGGTCCTGCATTCTAATCCAGGATGTGCAAACTTGATTTATACTGTCGTGACATTGCAGCTTATACAAATAAAGTGTTAGTGTAACGAAATAACCATGGACTAGCATTGGTTGTTAATTAGTTTGGGATACATTTAAAAAGTGAATGTCGCTTACTATCACACAAACCAATGCACTTGATAACCTTGTTTGCATGATGGTAAGCAGCCCGCACCTCTTCTGAATGTATCAATATGTAGATAGTGTGTACTCTCAGTAAATGGCAGAAAAACATACTATTTCAAGTGGAATTATTTATGACCTTCTACAGATGAAGTGTTGGAACACATCAACTTCACCCTGCTTTCTCTGTCACATCTTCCACATTTATTTTCATTAATTTGTTGTTGTGTGCTGGTGTACATCCTGCCACAACACACAAAAATGATAACACAGCTATAATGGAGGCCAGTACCATGTGCTTCAAACCAAAGGAACATATCACTGTTTTAACACATGGAGCCACACAGTTGAGGAGCAAGTATTTTCTAGGATAAAAAATGCAAACTGTTATTTGGTAGGTGCTCAGATATAGATGTATATATATATATATATATATATATATATATATATATATATATATATATATATATATATATATATGCTTTATTAACTCTGTTGTGGGGGGTGTCCATGCATTTAGCTCATTAATATGGGATCACACTCCACGTTTTCAGTCCAGATGGTACCAGGTTCAAAAATAGCATCATGCAATACCTTCAATTGTTTCCTTTACATATGTGTTGATGGGTTGGAATAGTGATGTAGGTAGTACTTTTACAGGTGCATGTGAGCATATGAAATAGACAAACATACTTTATCACATTTGAGTGTTGATGCACATGGTTGCACAATGCACACCATCAAATGATAATACTTTACAGAAAAGAAATGGGAAGGTAGGAAAGTAGTGAACTGGGAAACAAGTAGGCCAGAAGACATAATGAAATATTGCCTATTGATTGTATGAAATACATCTTCTACATAAGTGAATCTGTGACAGCAGTTGTTAAGGGGGTTCAATGGTGCAGCTTGTGCACTGCTGCTGGGCATGCAAAATAGCTTAGCTAAGTCAGCACCATGCAAACTGTGGCCCAAAAATTAAGAGATAAAAATTAAGTAATAGCAGTCAGAAACATAAGTCAGTGCATGACATGCACGGTATACTATGTTAACTGCTGAATCCTATACAAATGCACTTTATAAGCACTTACACGAGTGCATGGATCGTGAAATCCCTAACAGAACCAAGATGCTATTCTCCAAAAAAGAGAAGCCAATCTGGTGGTCCCCTGCTATAAACAAACTGTACAACAGAAGAAAGAAACTGTTGCAAAAAAGAGTAAAATCCCATGATTGGAGAAACTCCCTGGTCAACTTCAGTAAGAAGCTGAGATCCCTCATAAAATCCTCCAAAGCTAGTTATGAAAACAAAATTGCCACTGACTCTAAAGACAACCACAAAGCATTCTATAGCTATGTCAAGAATCTCAATGGCAACACTCAGATCTGCTCTGAGTTACAGCACAATGGCATTAAATATACAGAACCAACTGATATTGCCAACATCCTGGCAGATAGGTTCAGTGCTAACTTTACCCCTCTCTCATCCCCTAAAGGGCCCATCTCTATACCGGAAGAATGCAAAGTACCTGTAATCACGGCTGCACAGGTAAAAAACACACTCTCCAAAGCCAAGAGCACAGCATTCATGGAACCTGACAACATCCCAGGCTGCATTCTACATGAACTAAAGAATGAACTGGCAACCCACCTATGTACCATGTTCAATCATAGCCTCACCTCAGGCTTTGTGTCCACTGAATGGTGCACAGCAATGGTTATCCGACTCCACAAAGGGAGATCCACCATGGACCCCGGGAACTACTGCCCCCATTAGCCTGACGAGCCTGGCAAGGCTATGGAGCATATCATCATGGAACTTATAAACAATGACATTGGTAATCTCCAAACTCTGGACCCTACCCAGTTCGGGTTTGTAAAATGCAGATCATGTCTCCTAAACCTGATAGACTTCTTTGAAGCGGTCACCAAGCTGTAGATGAGGGTAAGGTGGTTCACACAGCCTATCTAGATCTCACCAAGGCTTTTGATACCATTCCTCACTCTGGAATCATAGACAAATTCACTGAACTAGGTATAAATCCCTATGTCACAAGATGGGTTGCCAGCTGGCTCACTGACAGAACCCACACTGTGAAAGTAGTAGACTCTAAATCCATCTTCAGACCAGTGACAAGTGGAGTACCACAGGGTTCAGTCCTAGGTCCTCTCGTGTGTGGTATCTACATCTCTGAAGTACAGGCTAACACAGAAGGTCTTTGGCTAACAAAGTTCACAGATGACTGCAATCTAGGAGCCATAATCAAAACTCCTAATGATGTGGACATCCTACAAAAGGGCCTCACTGAGACAGATGCCTGGTGTCAAAGCCATGGCCTCA
>NC_056732.1:1621313927-1621316427 GCF_019279795.1 Protopterus annectens
ACAAACACGTGGTTAAAAAACATTTTAAATGTATACTGTTTTGACACGCACCTCTGATGCTTTTGGACATCCACAGTGTATACATCGGCAATTATGTGTGTGCTGTTACCTTTTCATGGCCATTCTGTCCCTATATCTGGAGTTTTACATGCCCTTGATTCCAAGTAGACTCCTGCACGTGGAACTCCTAACATGGACACAGAGTCTACACAGTTCTGTTGTTGGAACGCTACATCGTGTTGTGGCACCTCATTACCATAAATTTCAGCTACTTATGCTGAATTTTGCTTTCCACAAAAGTTTCTGTAATTGTGTGTCAGTGCACATGATTGTGTGCTGCTACACAGAGTTTACTGAATCTAAAACTTGCTGCACCCATGTTCGCATCACACCACGACACACACATGGAAAAAATGACTGTGTTAACTTTATTGAATTTGGATCATTGTAAAAATGAATAATTGTGTCATCTATTTTATTGAGAGACTTTGATGAAGCAGTTTTAAGTATTAACTCTTTATCCTGTGAAGAAAAAAACTTAAAATAGTAGATTTCGGCGAAGCATTATTTTTTGAAGAAGATGCTGAAGCCAGGGACCTGTCTGCCTTCTCAATGCCAAATGACATTGCTTCAGGTAAATCCATTGTCTTGGGAAGCCAATACATCAAAAAGTTCAACATGTTGTTTCTCTCTATCTTTTCTGGCAAATCAAAGATTCTGATGTTATTTCTGAGACCTGTTCTCTAGGTCATTAATATAGTTCAAAAGAACAGTACTTGGTTTTAGTAAAAATTCAATATTGTTTTTGTCTTCATTCAGTCTCCCTTCCATGTCATTCAAGGAGTCCTCAATTCCAGATATTTGAAGTTTCTGCTGTTGCAAAGCTTCATGGATTTGGTCCATTTCTTTAGGACATTTCTCTTTGAAATTATCAAGTTTTATGTCCATTTTGTCCATTTTTAAAGATAGTTCCTGGATATTAGTAAGGACAAATTGAAGTTCTTTCATAAAAGATGAGTCCTGTGAGTTTGCTTTCAAATGACTCATTTTCAGACTGAATTTAGAAATATTTTCAAATAAGAAATCTGATAGGAAATATTTAATTTATCAAAAATATTTTCTGATGCTATCTTAGAGAACACTTTACTTTATACAATACAGCTTCAATAAGATTAATTAAAAAGGTTGGTTAATAAAGTTATTTCCTATCAGAAATATATAAAAAAGCAGGGCAGTAGAATTCTGCTACTACTCTGTCAGCATCCTAGCCATGCCCCCCGGGGGCTTTTCCTGAAGAGAGTGCTTTTAGTGCATCATTCAGTTCCTCCAAGGTGTGCTCAGCATCAAGTTCAGTCATAGTTGGCAGAACATCTATAGCATTCAGGGCCCTCGTGATAACTATGGTCTGTCTAGCATACAGCTGCAAGTAGTGTTCCACCCAGCATTCCATCTGCATGGTTCTGTCCTTCAAGACCTCACCTCTGGCTGACTTAAGTGGAGCAATCTTCCTTTGTGATGGGCCAAAAACTTTCTTGATACCATTGTACCAATATCTGCAGACTGCTGAATCTTTAAGCAAAGTTGCAGCCAATAATCATTTGCACATGCTGAAATACCTGCTCCACATAACTCTGAGCACAATGGAGTGCCTGTAAGTTCTCCTCAACGGGAGAGGACCTGTATGCAGCCAATGCCTATCTCTTCTTCTCAGTCAGGGGTGTCAGCACTTCAGTATGGACTTCAAACCAATTAGCCTACTTGACTGTCCTTTGTTGGGAAGATTTGGGATTTGTTTTGGGATAGTTATTGCAGTGCTATAGACAGCATCCCATAGTTTTTCCCATCCCTTGTTAGTGTCAGTTTCATTCAGACAGAGCAAAAACTCTTCAAGTGCTTGAACAAACTTGCATACTTTTAAAGGGTCATGAGTCTTGCCTATGTCAATGTGTGGCCTCCCTTCCTTTTTAGAGTGAAACAGTCTTCATGTCTGGATGTTCACCTTACTATACATGAGCAAGTAGTCAGTATCACAGTCTGTGCTGTGGCAACTGCATGTTACCCTTACAATACCTAAAGTGCTGCATTTATTGAGGACAAGGTCAAGTTGGTGCCAATGTTTCGATTCTGAGTGTCACCATAAAACTTTGTGCTGACACCTGACATTGAAGAAGGCATTGGTTATGCAGAGGTCATATTGGGAACAAAGTCCAAGAAAACCCTGTTCATTTTTATTCATCATTCCTATTCTGAACTGTCCTACACAAGATGGCCACCCTTGGTGGTCATTGTCAACTCTGGCATTAAAATCGGCAAACATGAATAACGGTTCATGGGAAGGGACTTCACTGATGGCAGCGCTAAGTTCATCATAGTATTTGTCCTTGACTTCCTTAGATAGAAGTTACATTAGAAGCATAGATGCTAAAGATGTAGACTGTGGCCACTGAAGTTTGTAGCTGAATTTTCAGCAGTTCTCATTTCCCAACAAGGTTGTTTCTGA